>NC_056736.1:257401446-257410438 GCF_019279795.1 Protopterus annectens | reverse complement strand
TAACTATGCTATGACACTTGTAAAAGACGCAGTAGCAGAGCGCGCTATTTGCATTACTAGGAGGCTTGGTTTCTCCTGCTGTACTTATAGGGTGCTGACATCATCAGTGTTTAGACAGTGGAATATGCAGCATGTGGTGTGTTGTACTAGTTGCCAAAAGGGGCATTTCTCTTACACATAGAATTGCACACACCCTACTTCCCCCCCACAATCATACATACACTGAGTATTTGCAGGATTCAAACCCCTACCTAACTATGTTATAACACTTGTGAGAGACGCAGTAGCAGAGCACGCTATTTGCATTATTAGGAGGCTTGCTTTCTCCTGCTGTACTTATAGGGTGCTGACATCATCAGTGTTTAGACAGTGGAATATGCAGCATGTGGTGTGTTGTACTAGTTGCCAAAAGGGACATTTCTCTTACACATAGAATTGCACACACCCTACTTCCCCCCCACATTCATACATACACACACACACTGAGCATTTGCAGGATTCAAACCCCTATCTAACTATGTTATGACACTTGTAAAAGACGCAGTAGCAGAGCGCGCTATTTGCATTACTAGGAGGCTTGCTTTCTCCTGCTGTACTTATAGGGTGCTGACATCATCAGTGTTTAGACAGTGGAATATGCAGCATGTGGTGTGTTGTACTAGTTGCCAAAAGGGACATTTCTCTTACACATAGAATTGCACACACCCTACTTCCCCCCCACATTCATACATACACACACACATGAGCATTTGCAGGATTCAAACCCCTACCTAACTATGTTATGACACTTGTAAAGACGCAGTAGCACAGCGCGCTATTTGCATTACTAGGTGGCTTGCTTTCTCCTGCTGTACTTATAGGGTGCTGACATCATCAGTGTTTAGACAGTGGAATATGCAGCATGTGGTGTGTTGTACTAGTTTCCAAAAGGGACATTTCTCTTACACATAGAATTGCACACACCCTACCTCCCCCACACATTCATACATACACACACACACTGAGCATTTGCAGGATTCAAACCCCTACCTATGTTATGACACTTCTGAGAGACGCAGTAGTAGAGCGCGCTATTTGCATTACTGGGAGGCTTGCTTTCTCCTGCTGTACTTATAGGGTGCTGACATCATCAGTGTTTAGACAGTGGAATATGCAGCATGTGGTGTGTTGTACTAGTTGCCAAAAGGGGCATTTCTCTTACACATAGAATTGCACACACCCTACTTCCCCCCCACAATCATACATACACTGAGCATTTGCAGGATTCAAACCCCTACCTAACTATGTTATGACACTTGTGAGAGACGCAGTAGCAGAGCGCGCTATTTGCATTATTAGGAGGTTTGCTTTCTCCTGCTGTAAGTATAGGGTGCTGACATCATCAGTGTTTAGACAGTGGAATATGCAGCATGTGGTGTGTTGTACTAGTTGCCAAAAGGGACATTTTTCTTACACATAGAATTGCACACACCCTACTTCCCCCCACATTCATACATGCACACACACACTGAGCATTTGCAGGATTCAAACCCCTACCTAACTATGTTATGACACTTGTGAGAGACGCAGTAGCAGAGCACGCTATTTGCATTACTGGGAGGCATGCTTTCTCCTGCTGTACTTATAGGATGCTGACATCATCAGTGTTTAGACAGTGGAATATGCAGCATGTGGTGTGTTGTACTAGTTGCCAAAAGGGGCATTTCTCTTACACATAGAATTGCACACACCCTACTTCCCCCCCACATTCATACATACACACACACACTGAGCATTTGCAGGATTCAAACCCCTACCTAACTATGTTATGACACTTGTAAAAGACGCAGTAGCAGAGCGCGCTATTTGCATTACTAGGAGGCTTGCTTTCTCCTGCTGTACTTATAGGGTGCTGACATCATCAGTGTTTAGACAGTGGAATATGCAGCATGTGGTGTGTTGTACTAGTTGCCAAAAGGGGCATTTCTCTTACACACAGAATTGCACACACCCTACTTCCCCCCCACAATCATACATACACTGAGCATTTGTAGGATTCAAACCCCTACCTAACTATGTTATGACACTTGTGAGAGACGCAGTAGCAGAGTGCGTTATTTGCATTATTGGGAGGCTTGCTTTCTCCTGCTGTACTTATAGGGTGCTGACATCATCAGTGTTTAGACAGTGGAATATGCAGCATGTGGTGTGTTGTACTAGTTGCCAAAAGGGACATTTCTCTTACACATAGAATTGCACACACCCTACTTCCCCCCCACAATCATACATACACTGAGCATTTGCCGGATTCAAACCCCTACCTAACTATGTTATGACACTTGCGGGAGACACAGTAGCTGAGCATGCTATTCAAATTACTGTGTATCATTCATGCTCCTGACATATGTATAGTGTGCTGACATCATTATTTATGAAGAGGTATGTACATCTGTTACTATCCATCAGTAAGGGGGAGAGCATATATATGCATTAACTTTGCAGAGGCACAGTGGCCTACTGTACTGCGGAGGCAGACGCCAAATACACTGTGGATAGTCTTCTGTATTCCCTAGGGACAACAGCCTAGTATTGAACTCTACGGCCATATGTTTACCTGTCAGATGCAAGTATCTGTTGCTCATAAACTGTTTGTGGGTCTTTATTGCCATAGCTTTCCCTATCTCTATGAACAACTTGTGTACTGTGGCAGATGTTTGCATATGAGTGGGATCCACTACTTTACTTATGTCTCTGTTGTAATTTCACTGTGTGCACTGGGCAGATTTCTGTATTGTGGGAAGTTCCTGTATCAACACATTCAAAAGCCAGACTTGTGTGTGCAACTGCTGAACTGTGACATGGCCTAAGTGTGTGAGCATGCCCAGTTCACAGTTTATATGGCTTCTTGACTGACACGTCTCATTTATCTAAGTGTGCGAGCATGCCCAGTTTGAACTTTCCATATGTTGAGATCTGTGATCCACCACATTTGTGTTTGTGTGTGGACTTACTCTATATTTCACATGTACAGTTGAGTGTTGGACGTCAGGTTGTTTTCTTACTGCCCAACTGCTTTGTGTCTGAACCTAACAGGCATTATTCTGTGCCTGCAGGTTTACCATGGGATAGTTTGCATACAGTTGTCAACATCCTTTCATACTGACCAAACAGTGTATTGTCATATAGTGTACTGGTTCAGTACTTTCACTGTGGTGGACAGTATCATTGGTTTCAGTCCTATCACTGCTTGTAATATTTATAGTGAGCACACCAGACTGGTTGAGGGCCAGTTGTGCAGATATGACCATGCTGCTTTTTGTTCAGATATGGACAACATAGAACAAGATTGTCTGACATTGTTAATGTATTCCACAACTTGTGTGGACAGTGACAAACAATGGCCATGTGCCCTATGCCATTTGTAATGCTAGTCAGAGAGTGTTTGTCCTTCAACACACATATTTACTGGTGTTTGCCATGACATATTTCAAGGTTAGTGTGCCGTGCCTCTGTCTACCCGTGACATACAGGTGATATCCAGGGTAAACCTACCATCTCCCATCCAGTCATCATGATTCCTCTGGATGACAGTCAATGAGGGACTCCCTGGATAACCTGTACTGGGAGTTTGGTCATCAGTGGAGTGAGCTTCTGGGTTATGGACCAATCAGTACAGCATGTTCTGTTTATGTCAGTGCTGGGGTACAGGCCTGTCATGTGCATAGGTCACCAGCATTCAGATTTTACATGGTGCCAAATGTCCATTGATTCCAGCTTGGTCATAGCTTTATACATCAGACACAGATCACCTCTAGCCAGGCAGTATGGCACTGTGTGGAGCTGCAGTTTGTTTAATCAGGCAACACATGGCATCTGTTACAGCTTTGAGATCCTCCAGGTGGGGTATTTGCGGGGTCTTTCCAGTTGATGCAGGTGTCTGCTAAGGTACATCCTACAAGGGCCATTGTACACAATTGTGAGGCTGCTGATGGATGACTGGAGAGGCACAATGACCTCCCCTGACCTAGCTGTGCTTACCTTCATGATTAGGTGGGTTTATGGTATGTTTCTGTAACCACTACAGACACATGGTTGTCACATGCAGAATATCTATCACCTTGTGTCCCCAGGTCTCTTATTGCTCCTGATGTACTTAATGGGTTAACACCTATGTGGTAATTTGTGGCCACGTACTGTGTTTCCACAGGGGATGACTATACACTATTCTGCATTTTGCTTGTTGATATGGCTGTGGCACCACTTGTCTGTTTCTATGTGTGCCTTTTGTAGGATGCTTGTGTCAGCTGGAGGGTCCGATATGGTGGGCAGATTGTAGTCATCTGCAAACCTGTTCAGACACAGTCCTTCCATGTTGGCCTGTACCTATGTGACATATATACCATACAAGGGAGGTCCCAAGACCATGCCTTGTGGGATGCCAGTTGTACCTGGTTTGTAGTCTGACATGGCTGCAGCATTTCTGACCAGGTCAGTTCTGTCCTTGAGCTGGTTTGCAACCCATCTACTTGGATAGGGGTTTATAGTTAGGCTGGTGAGCTTATCTGTACTGAACAACTGGGGTATTGTATGGAAGGGTTTAGCAAGGTCCAGATAGGCTGTGTGAACCACATTCCCCTCATCAATGGCCTTGGTGCGTGTTTCACATGAGTCAGACATGTTTAAGGGGCAGGATCTGCCCTATGAAAGCCACACTTGGTAGGGTCCAATGTCTGTAGGTACCCAATCTCGTTATTCCTGGGGTCCATGATCATCCTCTCCATTACTTTGCCGACCAAAATAGTCAGGGTTGAGGGGGTGATAGTTTGCAGTATCCATTCAGGCATCACCTTTGTGGTGAGGGACCACTGTTGCTGTACACTGCTCTTTGGGTACATATCCTGTGGTAAGACTGAGAGTGAGCAGTAGTGCCATTTGGTGTTCCATTCTTCTTACAGTTCTTGTTGGACACAACCCAGGACACCATCTGGTACCATTGATGCTGTGTGGTTTGCTTTGTAGATGCTGGCTGTTACCTCAGCATCTGCAATGTCCGGGGGCCAGCACTCTGCTGGGATAGATATTTGGCAGTTTGGTGCTGGTGGGGAGTTTGCAAAGAATCTGTTAGTTTGGATGTTGGCAATGTGTGTGGGTTTGGTGTATTGTTTGTGATATTTGAGTAATGCAGAGCATATCTGTGGATTATCACCATGGTTCCTACCATCAGTTAGGACAGGTGTGTGATTATCCTTTGTGTCCTGCACAATTTGTATCATCATAGGTTCATAGGTTCATACTAGGCTATCTGCCCTGGCCATGTTTGAGCCTAGACAGACTGTGTGTGGCTTTCGACACCCCTTGCAATGTGCATATTATGCCCATTTAGGGTTTACTTTGCTAGATGTGACACAGAGATGGCCCCCAGTGTACACCTACTATCTCCCATGCACTTGACCGGATTTCTCTTGTAGAGTATGAGTGTGGAGCTCAGCCTATCATGGACTGGGATTCTGTTCTAGAGTGTAAGGGGCCTCTGGGTTATGAATCTGTCCCTCCAGCACATCCTATTTATCTATGTGTTGAGGTTCAGTTATCTCACTGTGGTGTCTCTGCTGGATTTGGAGTTTCTGCAGTGGAGCATGTCCATTCATTCTGGTTTGGACATGGCCTTGTACATCAGGCATACATCGCCTCTGACTGGGCAGTATGCATGTGAATTGGGCTGGGGTTTCTTCAGCCAGGCAGCAGATGACAAATGTTTGGACCCTTCATCCTCTTGGTGAGGTACGTTTGGGGTCTTTCTAACTGCTGCAGGTGTCAGGTGAGGTACATCCAAAATGGGGCATTGTTCTCAAGTATGGGCCTGATAGGAGAAGAGTATGGGGGCACAGTGACCTCTCTTGATCTACATGTGCATCCTTTCATGTTAAGGTGGGCAATATAGCAGGTCTTCCTGGCCACCTTGGCAATGTGAGTGTCACATGACGGGTTACTGTCCACTTGTGTCCATAGGTCCCTGATTACTTCTTCCGTATATAATGGATTACCACCTATGTCATACTTTGTGTGTGACTTGTTTGGCATTTGGTGAGACATTCATACTCTGCAGTGTCTTCAGGAAGGCTGACTGGGGTTCCTGGGTTTGGGAGGTTGGTCTGTAGCAGGCTGCAAACTGGGACGCAGTTTGAGCCACTGTTACTTGCCCGTGGATAGTCCATGCTGCTTCTTGCTGTGGTACCAACCTGGGGGTGTGGTTATCCTTGACAATTATTGATAGCCGCACTCCTATTGTAGTTTGTTCCATGTTCTGGGGCTGTAAAGCATGGTATAAGGCATAACCTGGTAGTATTAGGGTGCTCTTCTGAGCCTTGACCGAGGTTTCAGTTACAGAACAGATATTACCATTCTCCATGCTGAGGTGGGTTTGGTCTGCATGCATCTTGCAGTTTAGACTTCTGGCATTGGGTAGCATTACGCCCAGGTTGTTATCCCTTGTGCTACCTATGGTGGTGAGTTTGTGTTTCCAGCCTTACCTATTCAAGGCACAGTGGGGGTGACAACAGCCTTTGCCAGTATCCATACAGCCAGGTGTGCTGGGTGTGTGCCATCCCTAGCAGGTGGAGCATCATGTCTTGCTCGGCATGTCATCCCAGGCTGTCAGCCATTTGTTCCCCTTTGACTAACAGCAATACTTCAGCCAATTATTGTACTTGATCTTGTTGTCTTCATAGTGTGGCATCATGCTTGGTGAGGGTGAGATGTTAGGCAGGGTCATCATGTTTGCATATACTAGATGGTGTTACATTGCTTAACACATGGCAATCATGCCTCAGGTGGTGCTGCAGGGCTGCCTATGTTGGATGCACATACTACACTCCCTGTACATGTTTGAAAGCAGGTTGCATCATGTTAGGCATCCCTTTTACTATATGAGTGTGTCAGAGAGGGGTATCATTCCCAGGGTTCCTATTGAGCCAGTGTATGTGCTATGCGTTGCCTCTTTGCCAAGGCCAGGGCATACTGGGCATGCCTCCTTCTGCCTACTGGGGCAGGCTCAGGTTGTTCCTCCTCTGAGTCATGCTCTGCCTGTGATGGCCTTGGCAATGGTGGGGGGCTGTTTGTCCCGGCCCTATGCTGGTCCTGCTGTTTTCGCAGAATCATATTATGTAGCTTAGCATATACCATGACGATTTGGGTACATGTAGTTGGTGAGTACTGCAAGGCTCCGCCAGATGTGTCCAGGCACTGGAACCATGACTTGAGCAGCCCAAACACACGCTCTATTACATTTCGTGTTTGTGCGTTGCCTCATTATGGCATTCTTGTTCAGGTGTGTGTGCGTTTCTGATGTGTGTCATCAGCCACGGCTCCAGTGCATATCCAGCATCCCCCACTAAGTGACCATGTGGGATGTCCCCATTGGCAAATGTCTGGTACAGCTGCGTCAGATGCCAGATATGGGAATCATGGTAGCTTCCAGGGCAGCCAGCACACACATTCGTTATTATGCCCTGGGCATCACACATGACCTGGCAGTTGATGGAGGGGAAACCCTTGCGGTTAATGTAGGCCCTACCCCGCTCACCAGCTGGTGCCTTGATGCGTATATGCGTGCAGTCTATTGTACCCACTACCTCAGGGTATTCCGCTATTTGCTGGAAGAGTCGCATATTGCTGGCCAATGCCTCATGGGAATTGGGGAAATATACATGATCTCTGACATGTGCCGACATGGCATCCAGGAACTGGTGCAGTACCCTGGATGCTGATGCCTGTGAGATCCCCATCATATCACCAGTTGGTCTCTGGAAGGTACCTGTTGCTAGTATTCTTAGGCCAACACATACCTTGGTTTCCACTGGGATGGGTTCCCCTCTGTTGGTTCTGTGTGTGAGGTGTGGCCTGCACAGCTCAACAATTTGCTGCAGGAGGTCTCTGTCCACTCTATAGCACTCCACTATCTCCAGCTCATGTAACCCCTGGTGGGTGACCCTGGGCCTGTACACTCTTCTCCGTCTCCTCACTGTGGGTTGTCTGGCAGCATTTGCATTGTCACCACCCTCAGCAAGTCTCCTATGTCTCCTTTTAACAGCTATGGAAGCCCCTAGCATGTTTGGTATGAGTGCTGCTTTTTCAGTTTTCACTTCTAATAGCTTACCTCTGTCTTGCAGTGTCTCTTGAGAGAAACATACTGCAATGCTGTTTGCAGTGTTTTCAGTGCTGGGCTGGGCTAGTATTCTGCCTGTGTAATTGCCTGCTTCTAATTGTTTTCACCTGCTAGCTCTACCAGTATTCTCTGCTAGCTTCCTACTATTTCTTCTGCTTCCTTTTTCCTCTCTGTTTCCTCAGGGGGGAGCAGCGCGCATACCAGCGAAAACAAGCTCACAGTGGCTACCACGCGTGCACACATGCTTACATGGACTAGAATCTGCTTATTCGGGTTAAAATGCGCTCACACCAGCGCAAACAGGTTTACAGATCTTTAAACAGGCTCCTACATGCTTACTCTTCCTTACACGCACACACTTACACGTGCGCACTCTGTCTTACTCGTGTTTCCCAGCGCGCACACGCGCGCATGCACGCACAGCAAAAAACTTTGGTGTTAGCCACAGTGTACACCTTCCATTTCTTGACTTTCCCATGCTTATCTGTTGACACTCCTCTTTCTATGCTGTGTGACTGACATCTTTCACATACCACTTTGCTCCAATGAGCTTGATTTCTTTCTGACATTCCCCCCTGTGATGTCACCTATCTCCTTCTCTGTTACTCCCCCTTATCTAACTCTTACACTACACGGAATGTGCTCATTTGCTATGTGACAGTGAGATTCACTATCCTACCACTCATTTACATAGGATTGCCTACTAATGCTTAGTTACGTGTCTTACACTCAGCTTCCCCCCTTAGCAACCACTAAACGGTGGCCATGTTGTTTTCGGTCTGCTAGTCCCTGCATTGTAAATCCATGCATTGCATACAACCCACATTTGTGGGTTTAAAACCTTTATTT
>NC_056736.1:257336446-257396446 GCF_019279795.1 Protopterus annectens | reverse complement strand
ATTGGAGTAATTATAGCTTGTTTTTTGGACATGATGGTAAAAGGCTGGGAAGGTGAGGGGGTTTGAGTTGGGCTAAAAAGGAGGAGCTTAGTTTTGTTGGGAATCAAGATGAGTTGGGAGTTAGTGAGCCATGTTTCTACAGATAGAAAGGAATCTTGGGTTATAGTATGGAGGCAACCAGGAACAAAACCAGCAGTACAGTACTCAAGACACCTAGGACCAGAAGTTACTTAAAACTTTTATTGTAACACAACCAATGAGTTTAGCGCTTTCGTTTACTCAGGAACGTCTTCAGAACTTAATAAACAGTAATAAAACTAACACATATATAGTAACTAAATACATCACATGATCATCTTAAAACCAATAAAATAATTTGTAATTTAATTGCTTCAATTTAAGCACAGAATGAATTGATAAACTGTCATTAAGCCCTGGGTAGTGTGTTGCATTCAATTTAATCTTCCATCTCAGCTCACACACATCCAAGTGCTTATCAACAACTCTCCACTGCACATCTTTTAAAACCTTATTCACAACAAAAAAAAAAACCCAGAAGAGTGGTTGGGAAAATCCTTTAAATGTCTATACAAAGCATTATTCATCTTGCAATTCCTAATATCTAAAAATTGTTCATACACTCGATCCCTCAACCTTCTTGTGGTCTTACCCACATAGAATGCTAAACACTGATTGCACTGGGCAAGATATACCACATTAGTACTATTACAATCGTGGCACCCTTTAACTTTGTATACAACATCTCTAACCACAAAGTCATCCTTGCTTAGAATGTATGGACATTGAGGACACGCCCCGCACTTCCTAGTGCCATTTCCATTCAACTTTTGGACATTACTTCCCATTCTAACCACTTTGTGAAGAATCTATCCTTTCTATACAGAAAAACTGGTTTGTCACCCATTTTTTGGTTTATTTTGTCATTAATTTCTAAGTCATTTCTAAAAATCTGCCAGTTTTTAATAATTATATCCCTGATTGCTTTACAACCAAAGGTATAGGTGGAAATGTATCTTCCCTTAGTATTTGTTGTACCTCATCCTATAACAAGTTCTTCATTTAAACCACTTCCTAGAATAGGCTTATAAAAAACAGTTTTTTCTCTTCTGAATGACTTCACATCTGACTTTGTCCAAAAATTCAATGAGATAACCCCTCTTTACAAACATAGAAATTACTTTTTCACATTCATTAATAAAACATTTCCATATCCAACACCATCCTAGCTGCTCTTACTAGCTGCCCCTTCACTACTGATCTTTTTTGATGTATTGGGTGCCAGCTGGAAAAATGTATGCGTTTGAGAAAGTGGGTTTCCTGTATATATTGGACACTAGTTTACTGTCCCCTCTATTTTTCAAAAAATCAACCATTGCATTTAAATATTGCAGAAATTCATCTAACTTCTCATTTGTGTCCCTCCATAAAATAAAGATGTCATCCAAGAATCAGGTGTACATACCCCAACACCTTGCATAGGGGCTATTAAACACATACTGATCTTCCCATTCTGCCTTTCTGCCATTACATAATTTGCAAACATGGGGGCAGAAGCCACCCCCATTGCCACATCTGCTGTCTGTCTATAAAATTGTCCCTCAAAATGCAGGAAATTATTTTCAAGAACCAACTCCATTAAATGAGACATAGCTGCCACCCTCCAACTTTCCATCTGAAAGTACTTACTAAATTGTTTTTCAAAGTACTCTAAGCCTTCTTTGTGGGGGAATCACTGAAAACAAATTATGCACATCTACCATCACAAAAACACAATCAGGATCAAATTCCACTTGTTTTAATTTACTCAAAAAATCCCAAGAATCTTTGCATATTTGTTTGATCTGACTAATACCACCTTTCAAATTTAAATCTAAGAATTTTGCTATAAAACATGTTTTTGATCTACCCCATCAACAACTGGTCTAAAAGGAGGGTTATTGATGTCAGAATTAATTTTTGGTATCCCAAAAGTTTGTGCAACTACTCGTTTAGAGTTAGACGTATATTTATATTCACTTCCAGAAATCTGTCCTGCATCACCATGTCCAACAATGCTTGGTCAATTTTTAAATGTGCCACATTAATTTCACACCTGGAAACTATAAATGTCAGATAACAAAAGCTGGCTCATGGTGTTCAAATAGTCATCCCTTTCCATTACAACCAGCCCACACCCCTTATCTGGTTTCATTGCCTTGATACTCCTATCATTACAGACATCATACAGCAGTTCTTTTTTTTCTCTGTTTAAGTTGGAATACACAGTTCCACATTTCCCACTCAAGGTTTTGCATATATCCAACACAAAAAACTTTTCAAACTCCTGTATCAGGTGCTGCAAAGGAGGGTTGAAAATACTAGGTTTGTATAAAATATTTGTTTGTTCAACATTTTCATTCATTAATATCACAAATTTAACTTGCAACAATACTATTTTAAATCAATAACTGATTCTACAATAATTGCCCATCTTGCTGGCACAAAAGAAATTCATTTTGTTAATAAATTTGCATGACAATTAGTTAAAGTTTTTTGCAAATAATTAAACAGTTTAAAATCATGTTCATCATTCAACACAATGTCATACTTTGAAGTCAAAATCTCATAGTCATTAAACTGAGGTATTATAGGGATTACCTCCTGTTCCACTGCTTGTATTTGGGTTTCTCTCCTTCCCTCCTGTATTGTTCTTCTTGTCCATCTGTTCATTGTAATTCCTCCCAGTTCATCATCTCCGTATCTCGCCATTCCATAAAGGGATCTGCTCACTCACCTCACAAAGAGTAACACTGCCACTTCCTGTAGCTGAAGGTGGAACTTTCCTTGCTTCTCCTCTCCTATTGGTCCTGTTATCAATGTTGCCATAGAAACCAGAGGGCTTCTGATAATCTCGATTTTTTTGAATATTGTTCCATATCCCTATTTAACTTCTTCATTTTTTGTGTACTAAAATGTCACACTGCTTTTCAATATTATTAAAAATATTGGAATATTTTGTTTCATAGGTTTTAAACAACAGGTTGTCACATATTCTCTTGTCCAAGTCATCAATAGATGTAGACAGTTGTTCTAGCTCCAGCTCATTGTAATTGACCATTATTCTAAGAACATCACATCCAGCTTTGTCATAAACCTCATGTAATTCCTTTAACATATCGGAATTACTACTAGCCCCATTTGGAAAATGCCACAGTCTTAAAGTAAGCTAAACTGAGTGTATGGTCATTAACATTGTAATTGGATCGTACCTCAGAATTGTTATTCATTTTGAATTTATTCACCTTCCACTCCTCAAGCACCGGCAAGCTGTTCACCCCTCTGGTTTTATCTTGGAAATTAATGGCACTAGTTTGGGTTAATGGAAGTCCCAAACTAAACATAGAAAAGCCCATTCTTGAATTATTCACATTGCCAGAAACGATAATATCAGCCATTTGTTGGTTAATTTGATTCATTTGTTGCAAAAAAGCTGTTAACTTACTGGCATTCTGTGTATTAGTTCCAGAACTGGCCGCCAAATTGTCACTGGTATCCAAGCTGCTGTTAATGACCATACACCCAATTTAGCTGAAATGCTGCAGACTCTAGATAAACAGCTTTTTCAGTTCAAACTTTTGCAGTTGGAAAATGCATACGTAACAGAGTGCATTCATTTGAAGTGTGTGCCAAAAGGTTTAAGACTGTGGCATTTTTCCAAATTGACCAAGCATTGTTGGACATGGTGATGCAGGGACAGATTTCTGAAAGTGAATATAAGTATATTTCTAACTCTAAACCAGTAAATGCACACATTTTTGGGATACCAAAAATTTATTCTGACATCAATAACCCTCCTTTTAGACCAACTGTTGATGGAGGTAGATAAAAAAACATGTTTTATAGCAAAATTTTTATATTTAAATTTGAAAGGTGGTATTAGTCAGATCAAACAAATATGCAAAGATTCTTGGGATTTTTTGAGTAAATTAAATCAAGTGGAATTTGATCCCGATTGTGTTTTTGTGATGGTGGATGTACAAAATTTGTTTTCAGTGATCCCAACAAAGAAGGCTTAGAGTACTTTGAAAAACAGTTAAGTAAGTATTTTCATATGGAAAGGTGGAAGTTGGCAGCTATGTCTCATTTAATGGAGATGGTCCTTGAAAACAATTTCCTGCATTTTGAGGGTCAGTTTTATAGACAGACAGCAGCAGGTGTGGCAATAGGCGTGGCTTCTGCCCCCATGTTTGCAAATTATGTAATGGCAGAATGGCAGAATGGGAAGATCAGTATGTGTTTAATAGCCCATATGCAAGGTGTTGGGGTATGTACACCCGATTCTTGGATTACATCTTTATTTTATGGAGGGACACAAATGAGAAGTTAGAAGAATTTCTGCAATATTTAAATGCAACGGTTGATTTTTTTGTCCTTTTCATCAAACTATAATAGCGAGAGTATTCACTATTTAGATATAGAATTATTGAAAAATAGAGGGGAGAGTAAACTAGTGTCCAATATATACAGGAAACCCACTTTCTCAAACACATACTTACATTTTTCCAGCTGGCACCCAATACATCTAAAAAGATCAGTAGTGAAGGGGCAGCTAGTAAGAGCAGCTAGGATGGTATTGGATATGGAAATGTTTTATTAATGAATGTGAAAAAGTAATTTCTATGTTTGTAAAGAGGGGTTATCCCATTGATTTTTTGGGCAAAGTCAGATGTGAAGTTATTTGGAAGAGAAAAACTGTTTTTTATAAGCCTATTCTAGGAAGTGGTTTAAATGAAGAACTTGTTATAGGAAGACATACAACAAATACTAAGGGAGCATACATTTCCACCTTTACCTTGGGTAGTAAAGCAATCGGGGATATCATTAATAAAAACTGGCAGATTTTTAGAAGTGACATAAATTAATGACAAAATAAACCACAAAATGAGTGACAAACCAGTTTTTGTGTATAGAAAGGATAGATTCTTCAAAAAGTGGTTAGAATGGGGAAGTAATGTCCAAAAGTTGAATGGAAATGGCACTAGGAATTGTGGGGCGTGTCCTCAATGTCAATGCATTCTAAACAAGGATGACTTTGTGGCTAAAGAAGTATACAAAGTTAAAGGGTGCCACGATTGTAATAGTACTAATGTGGTATATCTTGCCCAGTGCAATCAGTGTTTAGCATTCTATGTGGGTAAGACCACGAGAAGGTTGAGGGATCGAGTGTATGAACACTTTTTAGATATTAGGAATTGCAAGATGAATACTGCTTTGTATAGACATTTAAAGGATTTTCCCAACCACTCTTTTGGGTTTTTTTTTTTTTTGTTATGAATAAGATTTTAAAAGATGTGCAGGGGAGAGTTGTTGATGAGCACTTGGATGTGTGTGAGCTGAGATGGCAGATTAAATTGAATGCAACACACTACCCAGGTCTTATCATTTAATTCTGTGCTTAAATTAAAGCAATTAAGTTACAAATGATGTTATTGATTTTAAGATGATCATGTGATATATTTAGTTACTATATATTTGTTGTTTTTATTACTGTTTAGTGAGTTCTGAAGAAGTTCCTGGGTGAACAAAAGTGCTAAACTCATTGGTTATGTTAAAATAAAAGTTTTAAGTAACTTCTGGTCCAAGGTGTCTTGAGTACTGCACTGCTGGTTTTGTTCATGGTTACTTGTTGGTTATTCAGTTTGTGTTATATAGTATGGAGGTCTTGTAGAGTGGGGAGCTGCATATATTAAGGTAGAATCATCTGCGTACTGTACAACAGAAGCATGGGGTGTGGAGGTGCTGAGCTGATTGGTGAATAAAGAGAATATTAGAGGTCCAAGGATGGAGCCTTGTGGAACCCCTAAGGCAACTGGAAGCAGTGGAGAAAGGTGGTGTTGCCACTGGATGGCTTCAGTCATCTTATAAGTTAGCTATGAAACCATGTGATAGAGGAGCTGCTAAGGGTTAAGGTTAAGAGAGTGTTGATGAGTTTGTTGTGATTTACCATGTCAAAGGCTTCGGATAGGTCTAAAATGTAATAGATACATACTGTCCTTTGTTTCTGTCGTGATTAACTGTATTTGTAAAGGACATTAGTGCAGTGGTGGTGCTGTGAAAGGGACAAAAGCCATGCTGAGTGTTTGATAGTAGTTTTTGTGTGAGAAGGTAGTCCATTAGTTGGGTGTGCACTACTCTTTCTAATATTTTGGATAAGGGGGACAGGATGGCAATTGGGTAATAATTTGCAAGTTCAGTGGAATTGCCTCTGTTATGTAAAGGCAGAATATGGGACGTTTTCCAGATAACAGGGACCAGGCCTTCAGATATTGACCGGTTGATGAGTATAGCAACTGGATAGGCTATTGCATCTACTGAAATTTGTAGATAGTTAGATGGGAGGTTCTCTGCAGTTGGCTTAAGTTTTTCAAGTATTTTTTTATGGTTTTAACAGACACTGGGTATAAGTTAAAATGGGAGGTGTCCTCTTGGATTATTTATTTAGTTATTTATTTATTTTCAGTTAATCCAACAGGGCACAGCAGCTTGCTTTCAGAAGGAGGTTGACTGATTTGAGCTTTAGACTCTGCACTGACTTATATGATGGAATAATTTTCACAATGGTTGTGCATCTGTTTGCGCCCTCTTTCTACCATTTTGCATTTTCTCTCCTTTTACCACTGCTTCTGCTCTTGTTTTCAAAGTACTTTAGTACTTGTAGATGATATAATTCTGCCAGTCCCATTCTGTACAAATAATGCTGAGGCAATTCATTATGCATGTCTCACTGATGACTTCTTTATGTTTTGTATATGAAAGCATTCTATGTTAAAATATTTTACAATGTCCCAAGTATTTTACTCATGCTGACATAACTCAGGTAAACCTCTAGAAAGACTGCACGTTTTTTTTTCAAATGTTTCATCAGGACTGTAGGCAGCCCAGGTGACAGTGTAGCACCACTTCCTTTAATGACTGTCTAGATTTCATGTTCCAGAAATATAATTTACAATGAAAATGATAAGTGTTCTGCCAATATTGGAAATTTCAAAACTTCTTAAGAAAAAATCTGTTTTGTCATCTAAAAACTTAGGTTCACTATAAACACTATCACACAGATTTCCATTATTCATACAGTATTATTTTAACAAATTTTCTGATAATTCAAAGAAGTTACAAAATTCAGACGCTTTCCTAAAGGCAAACATTTTGCTAAATATTTATAAGGAATATGCACTAGTTTGCTGTGATTCCTATTTTAGCAGCTATCCAAGTAAGGTGTTGCGTAATCATGGTGTCAAGCTAAATAGATAAAAAATGTCTAATCTTGAAAATCTGTATCAGAATTAAGACTCTGCACTGTAATCAGTAGTACAAAGTAACTATCGTTTCTTAGATTTGTTTTTAACATAATTTATCATTTACACCCACTTTATGTTATTTTACATGCATATATGACCTCAACTAAAATAGTTTCTTATTACTCTGGAATAGCGCCACTGATCAAGTGACCAAAACCGATGATGACCGTTTACACATTTTTTGTCCTTGTAGCTAACAACGATATCATTTGACATCAGGCAAATTTTAACTTATTTACCTTTTTTATTTGTAATGATATGGTGATTTTATAGCTTATTGGTTTTTGCTTTGGTAAAATGCAACATTACAAATAGGTTTTCATTTTTAAATATTAATTGCAAATTATTCCATCTGTGAACAATGTTTTCTTTGTATCTGTGAGCAGTGGTTTACCTTGCAAATTCACAACACCATTTAAGGTGAATCAAGATTTAATGTGTATTTTAATGACTACATAGGTGCATGAAAAATCATTCTGTCTGTTGTAACTTACTTGGCTATATTTTCATTATGGTATGTTTGAATTTACTTTTATAATTTTTGCAATAATTAATGGTTTTATTATAGTGGCATTTTAGGCTCGTGTTTATAAGACTTGCAACATATTTTGAATTTAGTAGATAGGAATATATTGCTAGTGTTATATTCAGTAATTGATATTTGATGAAACATTGTCTATTTTATAAGGTTAAAAAATATAAGAAATGCATTAAAATAATGATACCTTTCTTGGAATGGAAAGACATGCGCGCACACACGCGCGCGCGCGCACACACACACACACACACACACACACACACACACACACACACACACGTTATATATCAGAATAGAAGATCATGGTAGAATATAAGTACAGCTAAACTTTTATGTGACTTGTGGTCTGTTATCTTTCTCTGCAGTGCAGCAGTTTACAAATGCATAGAGATAAGCAGCATGCAAAGGTACTTTTACACCAGATGCAACAGAAATTGTCATAAACCACAAAGTAAGTCAATACGATTTCCTTTTTATTCTCAAGCAGTTAGTATTCTTACTAAACAATCTTCCAGTTGTTAGAAATGTGCAACATTGTATCAAAATATACTAAATGGTGCTAATACAATGTGTGATTACTAATGAAAATGTTCATAATACACCCCAGCTAAAACTGTTAATTACAACAATTAACCAATGTGTTTGTTAATGACATCTTTATGTATTCTTTACTTGATTAATAACTTATTTATAGAAGTAAACTGCATTTCTTGTCCTTTGTTTAATTTTGAAAGTGTGTTGCAGCATTTACTAGAAAGACTAATATTTACTATAATATGGACATTAATGAAGACTTCATATAAAACTTAAGAATGTGTACATTTAACCTAAAAACAAACTTAGAAAAAAAAGAATTCAATAATCCTTTATAGCTCTTTTGGAAAGTGCATCCTATAATTCGCTATTGTATATCAGTTAATCAGTGAACCAAGAGAGGTGTTATTACTGTTATGTATAACGTTTTCTTACTTAGCTTGGCTGGTGATTGCTGCAGTTTGTTAGTAGTAAAAAGTAAAAGGTACATATTAGGCTAACACAATCACAGAAAGATTCAGCAGTAAGATAATTAAAATCATGTGTCTCATCTGAGTAATGGGACATTAATATTATTATCACTCCTAGTGTCGTCTGTAAGGTCTATGGTAAAAAAGGGCTGTGAGTAAATACGTAACAAATACTGAATGTAAAGTACTATGCATGCTCGTGTGTTTGTGTGTGCGTGTGTGCGTGTGTGTGTGCGTGTGTGCGTGCGTGTGTGTGTGTGTGTGTGTGTGTGTGTGTGTGTGTGTTTGTATGTTGATGTGTCTGTATTTTTCTTCAAGTTCTCAAGAAGGAATCATTTATTATTTTGCTAGAGCATGATTGCATGAGGTTCAAGTGTTTTCACTTACTACCGATTGTCAAGATATATGTTAGCTCAAAATGTGTATTTTATATATACTTGGAGAGCATATTATCCCAACGAATGAGCTTAGTTTATGATTGCGCCTTCTCCATATTAGAGAAAACATAGAGAGTAAGAACATATAGGTAAGGAGGTATAGGGAATATTGGGATACATGCCCATTGTAAAAATGTTTGTTCTACTTTGTTCATGTAAGTGAAATCCAGATAACATAAATCAGAATTCAGCTGAAACTTCACCCTCCACTCCTCTCCTGCCTCCCCCATGAAATACCTACTAGCATAACCTTTCCAACTATTAACAGGGAGCATATCCTGGTGGCGCTTGCTAATAACAAAAACACACCCTCAATGGGCCCTGACAATATCCTGGGCCGCCTCCTAAATTGCTTGAAACATGACCAGTCAGGACCACTTGATTCACTTTTCAGCTATACCATCAAAACAGGCTTTGTACCATGAGAATGGAGGACTACAATGTTTAGTCCACATCCCAAGGGTAGACCATCAACTGACCCTGGAAATTACAGACCTATTAGTCTGACGTGCCTAATATGCAAAGCCATGGAATGAATTATGATGGAAATGATTGACAAAGATAAAGGCAACCTTCAAATACTAGACCTAACCCAGTTTGAATTTTTCAAGGCAAGATAATTCCTACTAAACCTGGTGGACTTCTTTGAGGAGGTCACCAAGGCAATAGACGAGGGGAAAATATTTCATACCCGCCACCTGCACCTGGCTAAGGTGTTTAATACAATACCCCACTCAGGTATAGTTGAGAAATTCACCAAACTGGACATACATCCCTACATAACTTACTGGATTACAATCTGGCTCACAGACAGGACCCAGAAAGTCAGGATTGGCGAGATCACCTCTACTAAGAGATTGGTCACCAGTGAGGTACCTCAAGGTTCCATGCTGGGACTGCTTCTATTTGGCATCTACTTTTCAGAAGTAAAGACTAATGTCAAGACCTTTTGCTTGACCAGGTTTGCAGATGACTACATATTGGGAGTTATCATAGATTCCCCTATGACACAAACATCTTACAAGAGGATGTAACACAGAAAAACGACTGCTGCCAAAACAAAATTTCAAGAAATGCACTATAACGCCTTTTTGGAAAACTGCTACCTGGGCTAATTACTCCATTGATAAGAAGCCCCTAAGAGATGACCTGATAGTCGGGAATCTGGAAACCATACCTCTCAACTGTTCAGATTTTTTGCCTCATATTTTTGGTCTGTTCCTCATAAAACTTGTGGTTTTCTGGCAAATCACTAAGGATTGAAGTCAAAATAATAACAGATATTTGAGTTTCATTCTTCACATCCTTCAGAAAATACATACTGGGACTAAACCTGTTATTCTAGCAACTTTCAAAGTTTATAAAAGCAATAATTAAAATCTGTCCTTATTTTTGGGCCTTTGTCCCTCCTATATTTTTGGCGTTGTCCAGATTTTTTGTGATAAGAGGTTGAGAGGTATGCTGAGAACATATGTAAACAGTAATCTGGCCTTGGACCAACATGTGACCAAGGTAGTAAGAAAACCATTCTATATTGCCCAATTTATAAGTAAGGGCATGGCATTCAGGTCCAAGGAAAACACAGTGCCACTTTATTCAGTCGTTATCAGAGTGTACTATATGCTGATACATTTTTACTATAGATGTGACCTTATTGTTAACCTGTAAAAGAACATTGAATGTAATGCCCCTTTTGGCAAGTATCTGACCAGACATATGCAATAGCTGGAATACCCACAAAGGTTTATCACCAGGAAAATCCAGGGTATAAACACATTGTTCTTTATGGATCACCTTAAAGCCCTATCAATATACTTGGTCTCCAATTGACAGGCAATTTATACCTGGCATACAAGGCATACTTAGATCTAGCTTGGCTAGACCTTTTGCACAGCCACAAAATGAACAGCATCAGAACCACTAGATTCAAGGATTTTAATTTTAGTTGTGACATAATAAAGACATGTTGGTGAAACAGATATGTGTCTCAAATTATCCACATGCTGTGGACAGGCTCCCCTTCCATGTGAAGCAGAATATGTCCCTAACCTTATTTAAACATAATCTTGACTAATGGATGGGAAATCAGAAATTCACTTTGGATCTGGCTCTCATATCTATAATAGACAGAGGCAGACAGTATTCCCCATACCCTCCCCAAATAACCTTGAGAAAATTCCTAACTAAAGTACCCCATCCTAATAAATACCCATGATACATATGGACACAATTTGGATGGGTTGCACAGCTAGGCTCATAAAGGCCCTAGCTGTTGTTAGCCTATAATATACCTATGAACCTAGGAGAGAGAACTACAACTGGCATACTGAGGGAAGAAATAACATGACTACAACTTGAGAAGTTTTTTATTACTGAGTACATGGTGAACAAATGGAATAGGCTTCCAAATTAGGTAGTCTGCTACAGATCTACAGCTAACAGTGAGCCAAAACAGGACAAATAATGGATAAGCAAGGGATGTAAGGAAGAAGAACTGCATGAGGTCTAACTGCACATAAAAGTAATTTACTTGGAACATGGGCTAAATTCTTGGCTAGGCTTGGAAGGGCCTCAGGGCCAATAGCCTAGTAACTTCCTATGATCCTGTTATTCTACCATTCTTTTATTTGTAGTTTTTGTAATTTGATATGCCCTTTGGCATACTATTAGGACATGCATAGAAACATTACATTTTTACTATAGATATGACTTTATTGTTAACCAGTAAAGGAACACTAAACACTATAGCCCCTGCTTACTTCTTAGTGTTGTTCTGGTCTTGCATCTCAGAATCAAGCTGTTGTACCTACAAAAACAAAAAGTTATTGCCTATAAATTGTATGCCTTAGTATTCACCAGTTTCTGTATAAAGTATGATTAAAAACATCAGTAAAGTTATAGGGTAGGATTCACGAAGCCTCCGTGTAAGCATTTCAAGGCTTACACGGAGGCTGCAGTTAAACGGTGTGACGTCAGCATGTCATGCATATGCATGAGGGCATGCTGAATCACACCTAAGGCTAACACGGTCCGTAGGGGCGTGTCCGTAGGGCAAGCCCTGCAAATGGACACGCCCCCAGAAGAGTAAAAGTCCCGAAAGTAAACCCCCATGACAGAGTCCGTGTAAATGTGAATAAACACAACACATGCCCCCACAGACTATGAACATAAAATGTATAAATGAACATCTTATATTTTTTTTTATAAGTTGTAAAGATGTTTGCCCATGAATGCGCTCATTTGCGCGGGTGTGCCCGTCGCTTAGCTACAGTTAGCAGTCAGTGGAAAAGCATATAAGAACTAAATATGCAAAGTAAGCCATGAAGCAATAGCGTAGTGGTAGAGACATTGGCTGAAGAGGAGGCAGTCGTGGTTTAAGCCCCCACAACATCAATTTTTATTTTTAGTGAAATAAGCACAAAACAAGTCCCTGACATATATGTACATATATAAAATTATATTTTCTGTAAAATGTAATGGAATGGGCCATGTATTTTGAAGAAATGTGAGATAAAAAAAAATGGCAGATGTGCCTATAGCTGAGCTACAGTCTAACAAGTTGAGGATATCTGCTTGTAGGTGAACAGTGTTTTAACAGGTGTAAAATGAGTGCCCGTAGGTGAGCAGTGTTACAACAGGTGTGAAATGAGTGCCCGTAGGTGAGCAGTGGTTGAATAGGTGTAAAATGAGTGCCCGGGGTTGAGCAGCATTTTAACACGCTGAAACTGTGTGCCTGTAGCTGAGTTGAGCGTAATATGTGTGCTGACAGCCAAACCACGGGTAAACCAGCGTGATCCGTTTGCGCGAAGCTGCGGACCGCGCCAACAAGCTAACCGACGGGCAACGTTGAGCAAGCTGTATCAAAACTACCTTTACACAGACACACCTCCTAGCCTGTGTAGACAGTCATAAAATATAAAAAACAATGGCCAGGTTCAAACCCAGGATACCATGCACCAAAGTCAAGTACTAGGAACAACATATATATATATATATATATATATATATATATATATATATATATATATATATATATATATATAGGAATGAATAGAAAGAGGAGCATGACAAAGCAGCTTTTGTGAAGCTGATACAATTCCAAAATGGCCAATCACAGATAAGTGCGGGAAAAATGGCATATATAAGCCCCATAAGCGGGAATACACAGCATAACCAATTGTGGAACCGACTTGCAGCCAGGATGTCAGGTGTAGGAGAGGGTAGTTGCTTCCAAGCACAGAGGTGGGGCATTGAGGAGTCCAAATATATGGTTTGGCTCCTCGTCCATAATCATGAGGCCCAACTCATGCAGGGCCAGATCCTGTGGGGAGCATATAGGGCTGAGGCGTGAGACCGGTTGGCACATGATCTCACCAGTGCCACAGGAATACCAAGGACTGGTGAGCAGGTCCGTCACCACCATGCGGACCTGAAGAGACGGAAGCAGGACCAACTGAACCGTTAGATCCAGGAGGCCCGGCAAATGCCCAACGCCCCACTACTGAGTAAGTTACATGTAATTATTTATGTAAGAAATTAACCTAGCTGATATTATGGAGATGTGTATTCCAATATTACTTCATTTATATTACAGCTGCAGGTGTCCATTCTGCGAACCGTCGAGCCTATGGCGATAGGCTGGTGCAGTTGCGCCACCAGCCAGGTCAGTAATTCTCTCCCTGTAACTGTAAATAAATATATACGTATGACAGTTAGCAAAAGAGTGCAGTGTAGTCACTAATTAATAAAATGTGCAAGTAACAGTGTAAGAGAGTTTGCAAGTATTGCTTGATTACAAAAGTGTGATGCAGCCTGTAATCCAAACATAAAAATGAAACAAGTCTGAAATAAAGATGTCCCACCTGTAATATAATAGTACATAACCTGCAACAGGCTGAAAAGTACAGCTGCAGAAGCTGAGTAAAACACATGTGTGAAATATATCCCTGTTGAAATTCTGAAACATGACATAAGTGAGACTGTTGGAAAGGATTGTTATAACTAAAGGTAAAACATGTCAATAAAGCCTAGAATTAAGTACCATCCTGAATTGTAAAAATAAAACAAGTGAGAGAGTGTGAGAAAGAGGTATGAATCCACCAATAAAGTAGTAATAACTCCTGAATAAAGTATACTGCAGTCAGTACAGAATGAAATGAATGTGACAGGCAGAACCAAACAGCAACATGTGTTGAAAAAAGTACTGAAGCTTGAATGTGTGTCCCAAAATCTGGATATGTTGCTCTCAGTCTGCAATATGCAGATAGTATGGTTGTCTGTAATACCAAACATCCACAGTTGTCTATAGCTATATAAAGCAAATGTAGCAGGATGATGTAGCTGAGCAGAGCCAGATATGAATGTGTATGAATAAATATAAAATGTATATTGATGTAGCAGTAACATTCCTATCACCAACCTGAAGTAGTTATCCCATAGGAAACTGTAGGCAGACCTGTAGTGTGTATATATCTGCAGCTAGTATTAATGTACAGCATATGTATAGGTATTTGAAGTTGTTAATTAAATATTTCTTCACCCTACCCTATACCCACAAATAATCCATTCCACGTAAAATGGGTATGTGCATTCACAATTAACATCCCTGGACATTTGTCCTGTTGGTTCATACATATTTGCATGTACGTTGATGCATCTGCCCTGATCATACATCCAAACCTGATGGCCTGTTGCCATCAATCAACCCTGCATGTTGTTGGATTGTGTATTGCTGCTCAAATTATGCATGTGTTATGCTTGCTGTTCAATGGCTTGAATTTATGGGTGTTTGGTTAATGGGAATACTAATGCATGCTGTTACAACTAATTGTGAATGGTATTGTTTGTTACTTACCCAAACTGTCATAAAATATTGCAAAACATAGGACAACAGGGAAGGCGGGTTCCTGCGGACCCACCTCTCCCACCTCAGCTGGTGAGTGCACCTGGCAGTAGTGCCCATGCCGGACCCTCCTCTGGTGGCCCTGTTCCACCTGTGGGTGGAAGCGCTGCAGGGGATGGGGCTTGTCCCGCCTCTGCAAACATGGCCGGAGGAGAACATCCACTCACCCTCCGTAGCGTCCAGACTGTGGTGTGTAGGGAGATCCGGCATGCTGTGCTTGGGCCCCTACGCCAGCTTGAGGCACGGGTGGCACAACTCACGGGCGTGCCTCCTGCCTGGCCTACACAGCCCCCAGCACAGCCCTGTCCTGGGCAGTGAAGGCACAGTGGCAACTGCCCATGGGTGGGGATCTCAGTTCCACTGTTGCCATCTGTGGGCTCATGGGCTCGAGATATCCAAACATCCGTCCCCGTCAATTGTGTAACCCCCCAACATGTGTCATACACCACCCCTGTATGCGTCTTGTTTGTCTTGTCTGTTAACCTCCCCTACCTACCTCCCCAGCTATACCGACTTCCTGTACCTGACATACCACTCTCACCTGAAAAAAAAAAAGGGCACTCTGTACCCACAAAAAAATTACGCCCCATACATAACTGTCCATTTTGCACACATGTCTGCTGGACATGTAAACTGGTAATTATAATTGGCTGTACAGCAAATATTATTGTTGTCCTCACACCTCTCTCAGGGGTGGAAGGTTCCAAATTTCACACCAAATTACAAACATATGCACAGCTGTTGCTGACGAAGAAATGGGCAGCTATGGGCCTTTCCTACATCCCTCCTGCAAAACCCGAGCTTGTTTCCCTACTGTCCTACCCTCTTTGTGACCCCTTTTTCACCACTTTCCTATCTCCCCATTTTCTTTTCTTTCAAAGAAAATAGCGCGGGTGTGCGCAAGATTAAGCACTTTTAAGCAGTAGTAAGCGGGTGTGCGTGAAGCTAAGCGGCAGTGCACATGCATGACCTCCGTGCAAACCAGCACTAACCCGCTTACAACTGCTTAAAAGTGCCTTAATCACTCTGAATGACAAGGCCTGTAGTTTTCTCAGCAGCAAAATAAAATACCTCCCTCAGTCTCGAACCCAGAACCTTGGAAACACTAGTCTGCATGACTTACCACTATGCCATGAGTGCTATACAAGAACATTGTGCTGAAAGAAATATATCATAAAATAGTAGGAATTAATGTAAAGGGAATATAGCAAGTCTAGTACACAAAGCATGTCATGTATATTTACTGTCAAATCTAGTGGATTTGTAAAATAGTACTGTGTGCTGAAAAACAGTCATGCTAGTCGGTAGCTACTAGGTAATAATGTCACAGTAGCATCTGGCAAGCCACACACATACTCAGAGCAGGATAAACACTGCCATAGTTGAATAGTTAAGAGTTCAGACATAGCAACTGTGACTGAGTTACAAGGATGTCCCTGATGTGAAAACAAATGTCAACTGTGCCCCACTGACACCCTGTCAAATGTACTAACAGTAGGTAGAAAGGTGTAACTACACATACAATGGTAACTGTGACTTGACTGAAGGTATGCACCACCTGCACGGCACAAATGGTGTACTAATACATATGCTTGAAATAACCCACAGTCACAACTGCAGAGTATCAGAATATGTCACTGGAGTAACCCACTGCTATGTACCATTCCATAAGGCTGATAAAAGATGCACCGGAGAGTATCTGAGGCCTGCTCAGCAGCATGATCAAATACCCCTGTAAGTGTCAAGGCCCACACCATGGCCAGACCATACTGCATGCAGTAACACCCTACCACAACAAACACATAGGGAATTGCTGGCCAAACAGATATAGCAAGCATTACAAGCTGTGAATGTAAATGAAAAATAGGAAAGTCATGGCAACACATTACAGGAAAGACACCTAGCAGGCATACAAGGAGTGAATGTAAAGGCCAAATATTAAAGCCATAGCAACAGATTGCAAGAGCCACTGCTATATACCAGTTACACCACAATCCCCACAGGAAAGCACACACACCCATATACACAGTATTACTAGTCGTAGGTGTCAGTTTACATACACACGGAGAACAGGACACTGGTGGAAGGAATACTCAGCTTACAGAACAACATGCATTGCAGTGTCTACAACACAGCCTGAAATATGAGAGACATACCAACCCTTACACTCACAGAACAGTGTCCACAGCAAACCAGCATGGTCCCCACCCTGATAATCTGAAAGGGCTACGCCTACCTAACAGACCTTTTTATAGCACAGGCCTGTAATCACAGTGAGAACTGCAATCACTACACAACAGGCTGCATGCAATTAGTAAATGCTGGCTAACAATTGGTGCAGAGGTCATCACATGGACATGTACAGATACCTACAAAAGCATCCTGTACTCCCAGTCCATACATGCAATACTGTCATTGCACCCGCTGGAGGTAGAGAGAGACAGGGAGAGATAGAGAGACAGAGAGAGAGAAAACAAAAAAAAAGAAAAGAAAGAAAGAAAGAAAGAAAGAAAGAAAGAAAGAAAGAAAGAAAGAAAGAGAAAGAAAAAAAAAAACCTGAAACAACAAAGCAAAGAGGCTGATAGCAGGCCAAGCAACTGCAAGCCTACACAAACAGCTGCAACAAACACAGGTAATGTAAAGTACTACTATAATACTCTACATACTGTGAACCCTCCAGATGTGTTATTGGTCTGTATCTATGTATATGAGGATGTGCATAGGGACGGGGACATACTGAAACTGTCACTGAAGGCTCCACATACATATGTATGTGACGGTAGCTATGTGCACATAGCAATGTAGATTGTAGTGCAATGTACAAGTAGGTTGTACAGTAATGGGTGTTCAGCAGTACATTACTGTGTGTATACATATGTGGAACTAAAAAGGAGTGTATATATATATATATATACATATATATATATATATATATATATATATATATATATATATATATATATATATATATATATATATATATATATATATATATATATATATATATAAGAGATATGTATGTATATATATGTATATATAATATGCATATGTGTATACATAGATAGAGAGGGATGTAGAAATACATAGACAGATATAGTTTCACAGTGGCATAGTTTAGTACTAGGCTATCTGCAGACAGTGTATAGAATAGATTTAGAAACTTGTGCCTCTGTATAGTAGTGACACAGTGAAGACCCCCCTACATAATAGCATTAGTTTACTGTGCCTCTGTCTAGTAGTGACACAGAGAAGACCCCTGCTGTAAACCTATGATCTCCCATCCACTTGTCAAGAATGCACATGAAGAGTGTCAGTGAGGGTCTCTGCCTAACATGAACTGGGATCCTGTTCCACAGTATGGGAAGCCTCTTAGTGATGGATCTGTCCCTAGAGTATGTCCTATTCATATGTGTGCTGAGGTTTAAATCCGTAGCTGTCATGCTTCTGATATATTTGGATTGTATGAGGTGGAACATGTCCATCACTACCAGATTGGACATGGCCTACAACATCAGGCACAGATCACCCCTACGTAGGCAGTATGCTATGGAATAGAGCATGAGTTATGTTAGTCTGGCAGCATATGACAGTTGTTGCAGACCCTTGATCCTCCTGGTGATGTACTGATGGGGTCCCCCTAGCTGTTGCAAGTGCCAGGTGAGGTACATACCAAATGGGGCATAGTACACAGTCATGGGCCTGATAAGGGAGGAGTATAGGGGTACAATGACCCCTTTTGATGTGGATGTGAATCCCTTCATGATAAGGTGGGCAAGGTAGGAAGTCCATACAACCACTTTGGCAACGTGGGTATCAAATGAGAGGTCAGCATTGCACAGTGTCACCAGGTCTCCGATTACTTTGTCTGTACTCAGTGGGTTATTGTCTAAGTGATAATATGTAGGTACCTTTTCCATCCAAAAGGGTATGAGTATACATTACGTGGCATGCAGTGTCAGGCCATGACTCTGGCACCAGTTGTTGGTGTCCGTGAGGCCTGTCAGTAGGATGTATGTGTCAGCAGGTGTATTGCCTATGGCGCCTAGTATGCAGTCATCTTTGAACATTGTCAGCCACTACCCTCCCATGTCTGCTTCCACATCTGAGAATGATATGCCGAACATGAGCAGTCCCAGGACAGAGCCCTGTGGGACACCACATGTGACTGGCTCTGAGTCTGACATGGCACCAGTGAGGTTGACTATAGGGTTTCTATCCGTTAGCTGGTTTGCAACCCATCATGTGACATATGGATTTACATGTCAGCTGTTGATCATGTCTATGATGGCAGAGTGCGGTATTGTGTCGAATGCTGTAGGCAAGTCCAGGTAGGCTGTATGGACCGCTGTGCCCTCAACAATGGCTGTAGTGACTGATTTGAAAAGGTCAACCAGGTTCATAAGGCAGGATCTGCCCTCTACAAAGCCAAACCGGGTGGGATCAAGTGTCTAAGTTCCCAATGTCTCTGTGTATGGGTACCATAATGATCCTTTCCATAGTGTTGCAGACCAGGCTGGTTAAGCTTATGGGGTGGTAGTTACCAGGGTCTGTAGAGGTGCCTCCTGTGTGGAGTGGGACTACTGTTGCTGTATGCCAGTGTCCAGGCACATATGCTGTAGTAAGGCTATGGCTGAATAGCATGTAATGTGCATGTGTAGCTCCTCTTGCAGTTCACATAGCATGCAACCTGCAATACCGTTGGGTCCCATTGATGCTGTGTTTACAGCTCCGCTGAGGGTGGTTCCCAGCTGGACATCTGAGATGACAGGGAGGTTACAGTCAGCTGGGATAAGTAATTCCACATGTGTGGGTGAGGGAGGGGAGAAACCTGCACTGAACCTGTCTGCCAGACTGTTGGCATTATCTGTGTGTTCAGTGTAGCATATGCCACTGTGAACTAACTGTGAATACAACTGAGGGTTCCCACCCAGGTGTGTAACATAGCAGAGGAAGGCCTTGTGGTTATCTGTAGTGACCATAGCGATGTCCCTCTAATTGTTGGCCTTGCATGTTTGTACAACAAAACTTATCTTTCTACTACTGCTGATGAGAGATGCCGTAGCTCTATGGAAGTATGCTCTGCCGTGCAGTAGCTACCTTCTGTTGTTATACAATTTGTTCAATGCTGGGGTCCACCAGACAGGACGCCTGCCCTTGGTGGAGAGGGTCATGGTTTCATTTGTGATTGCATGATCCATGCATTCTTGGAGATGTCTGTAGAAGCATATGTGAAGGTGTCTGCATTGTGGGAAGTGGATTACACTGGCCCAGTGGGCATTAAGGATATAAACTCAGTTATAAGACGTGTAAAGTCGGCATGTGAGAGGTTTCCCACTGTAGTCTTTTGTGTTGTGAGGGAGGTGAGATATGTATATCCAGGGGGATTAGTCTGTGGTCAGATGTGACTAGTGAGGGGTATACTTCCAGTGTGTAGCACATTGTCCCCATGTTTGTGATGATCAGGTCTAGTATATTATCTCCTGTTGTGGGAGAGGTGACTAGCTGTTCCATTGCATTTGGCATAGTGAATTCCGGGAACCTTTGGGCTAGGGTGTTTGGGGTAGAATAATGCACCCAGATTATGTTAGGGTAGTTGCAGTATCCCAATATGATGGTGTGTGGTGGGACATTCATATCCTCCAATGTCTACAGGAAGGCTGACTGTGGTCCCTGAGATTGGGAGGGTGGTCTGTAACATGCTACCAGTTGTATAGCAGGTTTGCCTATGGTTATCTGCACCTGGATGGTCTGTGATGCTTCATGTGTTGCCACTAACCTGGAGGTGTGTGTGTCCTTCATGAATATGGACACACCCCCTCCCTTTTTGTTTTGTCCCGAGTCCTGGGGCCAAAACGCATGATATGGGGTATAGCCTGGTACTGCTGGTGTGCTCTCAGGAGCCTTAAACCAGGTTCTCACTTACTGCACAGACATCGAGATTGGTAGAATATGTACGTACAGATATATGTAATACACACATACATATATAGATATCTGTAGAGACTTATACACATACAGATAGATCTGACTGACAACAGATATGTCTGTACATGACAATCTCTCACTCTCTGTCCCACTCCCTCACACTCACACTCACCCTGTGTCTCTCTCTCACTCTCTCCCCCTCTCTCCCCACATCTATATGTATATATCTACATCTATATATACATATTATATATACATATATACAAACAGATATATATCCATATACAGATATAAATATATCAATACATATATATACATATATATATACATATATAGACTGTGTGAGGCACATGTGTGCAGATGTCTTGCTACAGGTGCCTGGTGTCACAGGCATGGAGTGAACACCAGTGTGGATACTGGAGCACCATACCCCATTCAAAAACACTGACACCAGTAACCACCACATATGTACATGCCTGTCCACCACTGCATGTGTCAGAGGGGAACAGGGTCAACAAGTGTACAATAGGCTCCACATCAATATACACAGTGGCACACTAGTCCTGTAATACCTGTACATGGAATGTGTCAGCGGACATGGTGTGTCAGCTATGGACATGTAGGTCACTGTACCCCTCCACACCCCACAATGTCCTACACGGTATGTACCTCCCATGACAGCTACAGATATGGTGAAGGACACAGACATATGCAAGTAACTGTGTCAATGCACTCAAACACCACAGAGTGCACACAGACTACCTACATAGAGGTTACCACTGCTGGATATACATAGTTCGGTCACACCCATGACAGTTGTCTACCAACCATAGTAACACCTCCAACATCCACAACACAAATTACCTATGTCTGTCATCCTTGTCACTGCAGTATAGAGCACATGGTGGAGGTACGGGACCCTACCCACAGATATGACATACCCTGTAGTAGACCACACAGAATTAAGAAGCAAGGCTCCCCATGAGTAGATGTCAGACATACCCCTGCTGAATGTTATGCTGATAGGTAATATGCCATATGAGTCACCCTGTTTAACTGTTTGTAAGGAGCAGGTACGATCATGACACATGTGTCACAAGGGGCAGGGTAGCATAACAGTATGCTGCTGTAGACCAAGGGCCAAAAGCACACTACCTACCTAGGACACAATGCACACCCATGAACATATTGCAAACGGAATATGTGAGGTGGAATGAGTGTGCTAGTGACTGGGTGCATGTTGTGTACTGGTGTGATTGCTCACCATGACTGTCTGTCTGTCATGGTAGTGTGTGTCCTTGGTGTGAGGCCAGAGACAGGTGTGTGAGGTATTGCGATCAACACATACTACATTGCCATATGTTGTGCTGTGTTACCCTGTATGTCACTGTGGTATAGGTAGGGTTATGGCAAGTAAGAGTAGTGTGCATTATCAGTGAAATATGTAACGTGCATTGTGTGCAGTGCATGGGCTGATAATGTTCCCCATACAGTACCTTGATTCAAACCCCCAGTGTGAGGTTGTGTATTGTACCTGAAACAGTGCGTTCACTGCTGCAGTATACTAGTCTGTTGTATGGAGTGTGCCAGGTACTGTTGCACAGTTGTCAGATGGGCACTGATATCTGGTCATGTACATGTGTATCCCCCAGTAGACAGACAGATGCTATATATGGTGCCTAAGTTATATCACTGCAGTCAAGTATTATGTGTATTATGTGTGCTATAGTCTGCTGACAGATATTGCTGACATATTTCCCTTCTCCTTTTCAGGGCCATGGTTCACCAGTGGAACCCAGTCTACTCCGCTGCTGAGGAGGAGGAGATACACCAGAGCCTGGTGCGGGATTTCGCTGTACTCTTTTCCCGCACCAGCCAGAACCAACAGGAGAGGGCTGCACTGTGGCAAGACCTGGTCCGTCGGGTAAATGACATAGGCACACATAACCGGACATATGAGCAGGTATGCCATCACTGCAGTGATTTGATTAGAAATGTCAGTCAGCGTGTGTCGGATATCCACAGGCAGCAGCTTGTCACAGGTGGTGGGGTGGCTAGACATCCCCCCCTCACCAGACTGGAGGGACTACTCCTGAGTGTTGTGGCTCCAGCACAGCAGCAACAACAACAGCATACATGTGTAATGATGGAGGCTGGAGCCACACAGCAGCAGGACACAGAGCGTGCAGGTAACATCCCATGTGTATAGTTGACCATTCTGTACACTGTTAGGTTATGCATGTGTGGGGTGTGTCCTTGATTTGTAGCTGTAATCTTGGTAATTATTGTGCATTAGTGATAACCTCATTATCTGCAGTACACCTGTGGAAGCTAACTGTTGCACTACTACTGAACTGTATCATGCCCACAGTATCAATGGCACAGTTGTGCCCACTGATGATAAATGTCTCTTTTCCGCAGGTCCCTCTGGTGTAACAGCAAGGCAGCCTATCCATGCTGGTGAGTGTGTAATACCATTACCTTCACTACTCTGTATACTAATAGTAATAATAGGCTGAAGCAGTAGTGCTATGTGTTTGATTGCAGGTGTGTTTGTGTCTGTGTATTGATATCTCATATACTGAGGTGTGTGCATGTGTGCATGTGCCCATGTGCCCATGTGCGCATGTGCGCATGTGCGGATGTGTGCATGTGTGCATGTGCCCATGTCCGCATGTGTGCATGTGTGCATGTGTGCATGTGCGCATGTGTGCATGTGCTCATGTGCGCATGTGCGCATGTGTGCATCAGTGGTGGCATTGTGTACACATTGTAAACTGTGTTTCCTGTCTTACTCCCACAGGTTCTGGTGCTGCTCTGGTGTTGTGCAGCAGGGAACCTGAATCAGCTGCTGTGGATAGTGATAATGATGATACCTGTGTAATGGCACAGGTAGGTGTGCCAGGGTCCGTCATTGGTCAGCCAATTGACACTACACAGCTGTCGACCCCATCAAAGCGCACAGTCATCCTGCCAATACATCCTTTGTCACCAATGTCCCTAGGTGATGGACAGGATACATTGGGCATTGACCAGGGTAATGTGGTACTGGTGGCACATGCATCCCCACACTGCAGCCATGGCCAGGGCCCTGACACAGTACCACACAGGCAGACGTTCATGGGTTCTCGTGGGAGCATCCGTGGGCGTACCACCACCAGTCAGACGTGCCCACAGAGGTCTTTCAACCCCAGCTATGTTTCGGGCTGTAATGCAGGCACAGTCACGTATGGAACGGTACACCAGACAGGGTCTGAGGGAGCTGAGAGCATGTCACACAGCCATGAGTGACAGTATGCGTGATGTTGCATCTGCCATCCGCAACTTCACCGAGGTCATAGACAGACGTTGGGGGGACACATTAGATCTGTTCCACAACTATATGTCCACGAGCCAGGGCAATGGTGGACAGTTGAGGCATCGACGTGGCCATATGCTAGCACAGACCTCACAACCGTCCCGAATTACTTGGTTTTTATTGAGTTTTGGGGTCTAAACAATGGGGTGCCATGATTCCCGAGTAGCACCCCTTAGTTTCCGATTTCCCTGCACTTTATTTTAAATTTTATTTTATTTCCCGGCTTTAGAGCTGACGTCATCATGCGCGCGATGATGTCAGCTCCGTGAAACAGAGAAACAGCCTGTCGGAATTGAGCTTAAAGAGTTCAACATGCTCAACTCTTCAAATCCTTAGCGGGAGGGATGCAAGTTCAACGTGCATAAGAGAGTTGCGGGCCTGCGGCATTACAAGAAAGGGTTTGTGCCTGTGTGCCTACCGGAATGGAGGAATGGATGAAGCTGCACGCAGAGGTAAGGAAGAGCACAAAAAATGCACAGCTATTTTCATTCTGTGTGTGTGTGTGTGAGCTCTTAGCTGCCGACCCATAACTTATGACGGTACTTTTCCGTTAACTGGGCAGTAACAGTCAGAATGCGTAGTTGATGTCAACCCAGTGCCACTTTGTTTTTTCTGCTTTTAAGTCAATCTTAGTACACAGATTACTACTGATTTTCTCAACATATGGATAGGTGCTGAGAATGAGAAATGAAAATGGTAACAAACAAAATGTTAAGAGGGCATCAGTGGGAAATGCCCGGTTGATGTTGAGTGCTGCTCGTTTATGCATGGTTTATCGGTTTTGCCTTCATTGTCTTACTGCCACTGATTTTGTCAGATGTCAGACTCAGTACTGCTTATTGCGTTGGTGGTGTGTTCTGGTTTTCATTTTGCCTATGTTCTTCTCACATTATTACCGATTTCTCCTCCAAAGTCAGTGCTGCATATTTGGTTGTTTTGTGCTTAATGTTGGCTTTGTTGTGGGATTGTTCCTCATTTCATCACAAGTCAGTGCCAAATCATATACGCGCCTTTAGAAAGATTGCCTGTTATTGCATAAATAAGGTTTACATCAAGCACTTTATATTGTACAAAAAGAAAATAGTGAAGTGCTCCTGTTTGCGAACATGTGCTGATTTGGAAGGCTGACTGTGTTCACATTTCGCGGCAACATTAACATTGGCTCTGATTTTTTTTTTTCTTTTACTTGGATCCCTTTTCCCCTCATATATGCACAGGTGGAATCTGATGATTTGAATAAGATGCATACTGCAGCAGTAGATTGGAGGGGGGGGCATGCTGTATGCTTTGGTGTTTTCATAGTTCAGCAGTCAGCTTCAGTAAATGCTTTACAAATCCTCCATAGAAGGTTTTCCTTCTTGTACAAATGTACTTAACCTGTTTACGGAGTTGCATCTGTATATGTTTGCTGCTGTGCTGCATCATTTAGAATAACAGCTGAACTGTACCAAAAAATCAACGGTCCTTCAACCGCGCCTTCTGACTGTTGCCCCATTAATGGAAAAGTACCCTTATGACAAGGAAGGGTGTGTGCTTACGACCGGAGCTGCCTGCAGAGGTGTGCGCTGTCAATCATTCATTATTTTGAATACTGAGCTGCTGTTCTTTCAAATGCAGAGCTGTTTTCTGTGTGAGGTGTGCACCGTCATTCATTGAAATGCAGAGCTTGTGTGTGTGTGACAGACTTCATATTCTTCAGAAAATACATGTAACAATCTTTTATTCTATCAATTTTCTAAGTTTATAATATCAGTATTTTGGGGGCTGTATTTCCTCATTATTGGCTTTGTCCAGGTTTATTTGTGCTAAGAGGTTACGAACTATGGTGAGAGAAGTAAGAACTGAATTATGTATTCCCTGGTTATTGGCTTTGTCCATGTTTTTTTGTGCTAAGAAGTTGAAAGCTATGGTGAGAAGTGAGAACTGAATTCACTAAATGATAGCCATTTAAGTTTTAGTCTTCCTCTTGTTTAGGAAACTGCTGATTTGGCATAGTGGTATGTTGCTCTGGTGTTAGTGCACATGGTCCTCCTGGGTTCTAGACTTGGCAGTGAAACACATGGTGGTAACACAACATTTTATTCTAGCAACTTTCTAAAATTATACAAGCAATATTTAAAATGTGTCCCTGGTTTTTGGGCTTCTGTCCCCTCCCAATAAAATTTGGCTATATCCATATTTCTTGTGCTGCAAAGCTGAGAGATACAGTTGAGTGTTAAGTGAATTTTACAAGGAGCTGAGAGCTTCAGGGGAAGAGAAGTTTCGTGTTGCTTATGCGGAGGCTGCTTGCATTGTTAATAGCATAACAGGTTAAATATTTGCTTTTGGTGCAGAAGGCTGTGGATTCTACTCTGTCTGTTTTCATTGTGAGACTGTATTGTTTTGTTTAGCAGATGTATTGGTGTTTGTGCATTGTACTATAAAATGTAAAAGTAAAATCCAAATAATCATTGTAAGTAATTTAAGTAGTATGCACATTATTGTTTATAGTAAATGGGGCAAAATAGCCAGTTAATGGGACATTGGAATGGCTGTAGGGGGACTTTGGTGCCATATTTTGGCTGTCTGTTCAGTTTGCATTTGAAAGTTGCTATCCCACAATTCCATTGGAGTGGGTGGGGTTACTTAATTATGTATGCAAATTTTATGTTAATCAGCGTACAGATTTGTACCTATTTTTCATGGGCCTTGTCCAGATTTTTGATGTTTCCAGGTTGAGAGGTATGTGCTAGCAACAGCAGCAGCTGGCAGCCGTTGCAGATGACAACAGGGCCTTGGCTGCTCACATAGTGCCAGCAGCAGCCCCAGCAATGCTGGGTCTGTGCTGTCATCGGACTGCCCCAGGAGACCATGTGCACATGGCACTGGACAGTCCCAACAGGGACCTGTCTCCAGTCAACAAACACCTGCTTCTGATGACAGTACCCAGTCTGACTTGGTACCTGATATGGTCCGTAGCACCCCTGCCAGGCACAGGTACCATGTCCGTGGCCACAGACAGTGATCTGTATGACCTGGCAGGTACAGTCTGTGGCTGTCCACAAACACCTGTATATGGCAGCCATGAGGTGGGACTGTGTGCATTCATACACACATGCAAAGTGATAACACCTAGGGCTACCGCATACACGCACACACTGCATCAACATTGCCCCATCTTGTACTCTGTCCCTCACCAACACACACACACAGACATGTCAATTGGTTGTATCAGTGACAGACTCAGGCATACCAGGTACACACCCTGTGCATATGATGAAACTGTGCCACCTCCTGCAATCTGTAAAATCGGTGCAGGAACAAGTTAACATGGTGCTGATGCACAGGGTGACTACATAGTCGTATTGTAATAGTATGATGTTGACAACAGTACAGTGTAATTATAGCATTGTGGGTATATACCAGCATGCCTGATGCAGTTACAGTATGAATGTCATTGTATTGTTTTGTACACCCATAGTAATTACCACAGTGTTCTGTCTGCACATCTTTGCATACTGGTGGTGAGGCTGTGAAGGGATGACCACCTACATAGGTAGCACAGGGAATACAACAATGTACATATTGATACTCAATGATGGCCATGTCAACTGCGAGTTGCATGCTGTCCACACACGACTCTGCAATGCAGATGTTTCAGGATGTTGATATCTATGCAGTACTACACAACAGGTTCAAGGCTCACAAGAGCACACTAGCACTACAAGGTCACACCTCATACCATGCATAACAGCACCAAAACACAGAACTAACTATGACAGGAGGGAGAGTGTCCATACATGTCAAGGATACTGTGGTGCCAGGACAGGTAGCATACATCATACTAAGTCTGGAACTGCTGAGTGAGGGCTCAGTGTCTGTTATTTGACATGTGTATTATTACAGGTATGAGCACTTGGGTATCAGGCCAGTTATTCAACATTAAGAAGGTACGTGGTCTATACACTTGTGGGGGGTGCGGCTGGACCCAGCCCGTCTGACCTGGGAATGTCTGGGTACTGGCTTAGAGTGCCTGCATATATGCACTGTTACATACTGGAAGTCATACACCTTGTTTGTTGTAGCATAGTCTACATACAGGCCTGCTGACTGTAGCTTTGTTTGCATGCATGTTTGCCTATTATGTTCCTGAAACACTGATTCCACCTGCAGTGCAGATATACAGTGCCTCTGTGGATCCTTAGTGACATCTGTGTTGCTTACTGTACTGATGTCCATGTGTCACTTGGCAGAACGTCACTGTTTGTCCTGTTTGCATGTAGCTTGCCTGTAACACATTGCATATGACTTACCTCACATTTGCTCAAGACAGCATTCATATATGCCAGCACTAACAAATCAGGAGCATTACACCCTCACATAGTCACCTTGAGTACCTTGTTCCCCATTGGCCCTATGTGTCGTTGCTTAGTATGGGAGTCACAATGCTATGGTAGCATGTGCAAAGGTCACATGTCGATCTACTCTCAGGTCCAGTTGGTGAATCTGTGAGTCATGTGGCAATGTTACAGCTGCCTCATGTACACAGACAACCCTCTCCCCTTCCCATACATGTACAACACATGTGAGAGATGCAACCACATAGCCAAACTGGGGGCTAAGCTCTGTTTACACAGCACTGGCATTCCTTGTCAGGTGGAGTGGGATACTACAGTGAATACAGTACCAGTCTCCCATAGACCTGCCACGACCACAATCCAAACACAGAAACACACAGGTACATTATTGGGCTCTCAGAATAGCATCCTGCCTGAGCAGCTGACACCTGCAAAGCAGACACACAAGCAAACATTACGCCAGAGCAGAGCACATGCAACACATAGCTCACAAAGCCTGTGTGCCAAACAGTGTCAGGCCATACGGCTAGACAACACACCTGCTACAGTTGTATGAGGTACCTCTATTGTCATGTACACAGTGGTCCTGCTCCCAGGCTGAACAAGGTGATGGTCATGCTGAGCTGCCCGTTGGGCACTATGATCCACCACATAACACAAGCAAAGCGGTCACTCCAAGGCATGTAGAAGTATGACTCAGTCATTGTCTGTGCCAGTGTGTATGACCTCTGACGCACCTCCCTGGACTACATGTTAGGGGACATAGAGTGGCTCTCTGAGCTTGTGGCACAGGCTGGTATGACCCTGGCCTTGAGTAGCATCTCACCCTCACCATGAATGCGGCCACAATATGTAGACAGGATCATCGGTTTCTGCACTTAACGTATCTTTCAGTGACATCCAAAGGGATCCAATGCCTGTCAGTGTGGGATTACATGCTGGACATGCCACATTGCTTTGCTTGGGACAGCTTGCACCTGTCACCCATGGGCCGTTGTATATTGGCAGAGGCTGTTGCTACACACATAGTGCCTTTGTATGCAAGGCTGACATTACATAGCCACCTACACAGGTATCACACGGGATGGGACACTAATAGCAATGCTACTCAACAGCAGCAGTGTAAACCTCAAGATGCATGCAGTGGAAACTGTCCTTAGCATGGGGTACAGCAATATCTGTGCAGTAACAGACTCCTGGTACAAGGCTCCCAGGTGCACACCTTCAGTGCCAGGTCATTCCTGATACCATGCTTGTCATCCCCTACACATGCACCAAAACAAAACAGGGGGGATGTATCCAAAGGCACCTCAGATACACACATCCCCCAGGTTGGTGGCACTGCACAAAGCATCAGAGCTTCTCCATGTGCAACACACAGTGGGTTAGACTGCCTTCAGGTTCATAGCCTGGCACACACCACACTTCCATACCCAGGAAACCCACTTGGCCTTCCTGACAACACTGGGAATATGATGGTCTCTACACACACCATTATATGGTTGTACTGCAACTACCCAAACATACAGTGTGAGCATTATTCTAGCTGCAAGACCCTATCTGAAGGTTTCTTATCATTCATTCCCTGCATTGCTATGGAACAACTTGTTACCACTCCCACAAGTGGTGACAACATGCTGCACCTGTTCATCACCAACATGTGGACTATATGCTCCAGACCAATCATGTATCCCTCGCTGGTGGGATGACACCATCTACAACCCACACTGTATAGTCACATACCACATGCAGCCCCTGCACAGAACACCACAGTCATACAGTTGTCTGATGCATATTCCATGTAGTCACATGAGGCAGGCTTCGGACATGGGAACTCTTGCAGTTCACAGATACATATGTGTAGGTGGCACACACATACATCATGTGTGCATTGACATTACTGATATAATGTATGTCGTGCAATATTGGGAACAACACCCCACACACATGGACAAACTGTGTGACAAAAATACACATGGCAATTGTAGGATACAAACCCCTACCTAACTATGTTAGATCACTTGTGAGAGTCGCAGTAGCAGAGTGTACTATTCGCATTACTGGGAGAATTTCTTTCTCCTGCTGTACTTATAGGGTGCTGACATCATCAGTGTTTAGCCAGTGGAATATGCAGCATGTGTTGTGTAGTAATAGTTTCCAAAAGGGACATTTCTCATACACATGGAATTGCACATACTACACCCCCACATACAGTCACACACACACTGGGCACTTGCAGGATTCAAACCCCTATCTAACTATGTTATGACCCTAGTGAGAGACGCATTAGCAGAGCATGCTAGTTGCAATACTAGGGGGATTGCTTTCTCCTGCTGTACTTATAGGGTGCTGACATCATCAGTGTTTAGACAGTGGAATATGCAGCATGTGTTGTGTAGTAATAGTTTCCAAAAGGGACATTTCTCATACACATGGAATTGCACACACTACTCCCTCACACACAGTCACACACACACTGGGCATTTGCAGGATTCAAACCCCTACCTAACTATGTTATGACATTAGTGAGAGATGCATTAGCAGAGCGCACTATTTGCATTACTGAGGGGATTGCTTTCTCCTGCTGTACTTATAGGGTGCTGACATCATCAGTGTTTAGACAGTGGAATATGCAGCATGTTTTGTGTAGTAATAGTTGCCAAAAGGGCCATTTCTCATACACATGGAATTGCACACACTACTCCCCCACACAAAGTCACACACACACTGAGCACTTGCAGGATTCAAACCCCTACCTAACTATGTTATGACACTTGTTAGAGACGCAGTAGTGGAGCGCGCTATTCACATTACTGGGTAGAATTCCTGCTCCTGACATATGTATAGTGTGCTGACATCATTATGGATGAAGAGGTATGTACATCTGTTACTATCCATCAGTAAGGGGGAGAGCATATCTATGCATTAACTTTGCACAGTGGCCTACTGTACTATGAAGGCAGATGCCAAATACACTGTGGATAGCCTTCTGTATTCCCTAGGGACAACAGTCAGGTATTGCACTCTACGGCCATATGTTTACCTGTCAGATGCAAGTATCTGTTGCTCATATACTGTTTGTGGGTCTTTATTGCCATAGCCTTCCCTATCTCTATAAACAACATGTGTACTGTGGGAGATGTTTGCATATGAGTGTGATCCAGTACTTTACTTATGTCTCTGTTGTAACTTCGCTGTATGCACTGGGCAGATCTGTATTGTGGGAGGTTCCTGTGTTAACACATAGAAATGCCAGATATGTGTGTGCAACTGCTGAACTGTGACATGGCCTAAGTGTGTGAGCATGCCCAGTTCACAGTTTGTATGGCTTCTTGACTGCCACATCTCATTTATCTAAGTGTGCGAGCATACCCAGTGTGACCTTTCCTTATGTTTGGATCTGTGGACCACCACATTTCTGTTTGTGTGTGGACGCCATCTATATATCACATGTACAGTTAAGTGTTGGACATCAGGTTGTGTTCTTACTGCCCAACTGCTGTGTGTCTGAACCTAACAGGCATTATGCTGTGGCTGCAAGGTTGCCTTGGGATAGTTTGCATACCGTTGTCATCATCCTTCCCTGCTGACCAAACAGTTGTATTGTTGTATAGTGTACTGGTGCAAAACTTTCACTGTGGTGGACAGTATAATCGGTTTCAGCCCTATCACTGCTTGTAATGTTTATAGTGAGCACACCAGACTGGTTGAGGGCCAGTTGTGCAGATATGACCATGTTGCATTTTGTTCAGATACGGACAGCTTAGTACATGATTGTCCGACATTGTTAATGTATTCCACAACTTGTGTGGACAGTGACAAACAATGGCCATGTGCCCTAGTCCATTTGTAATGCTAGTCAGAGAGTGTTTGTCCTTCAACACAGATTTACTGGTGTTTGCCATGACATATGTCACGGTTAGTGTGCTGTGCCTCTGTCTACCTGTGACATACAGGTGATATCCAGGGTACACCTACCATCTCCCATCTGGTTATCATGATTCCTCTGGATGACAGTCACTGAGGGACTCCCTGGATATCCTGTTGTGGGAGTTTAGTCATGAGTGGAGTGAGCTTCTGGGTTATGGACCAATCAGTACAGCATGTCCTGTTTATGTCTGTGCTGGGGTTCAGGCCTGTCAGCTGCATAGGTCACCAGCATTCAGTGTTTACATGGTGCCAAATGTCCATTGATACCAGGTGGTCATGGCTCTATACATCAGGCAGAGTTCATCTCCAGCCAGGCAGTATGGCACTGTGTGGAGCTGCAGTTTCTTTACTCAGGTGACACATGGCATCTGTTACAGCTCTGCAATCCTCCTGGTGGGGTATTTGTGTGGTCTTTCCAGTTGCTGCAGGTGTCTTCTACGATACATCCCTAAAAGGCCATTGTACACAATTGTGAGGCTGCTGATGGATGACTGGAGAGGCACATTGACCTACCCTAACCAAGCTGTGCTTACCTTCATGATTAGGTGGGTATATGGTATGTTTCTGTAACCACTACAGACACATGGTTGTCACATGCAGGATATCTATCACCTTGTGTCCCCAGGTCTCTTATTGCTCCTGATGTACTTACTGGGTTAACACCTATGTGGTAATTTCTGGCCATGTACTGTGTTTCCACAGGGGTTGACTATACACTATTCTGCATTTAGCTTGTTGACATGGCTGTGGCACCACTTGTGTGTTTCTATGTGTGCCTTTTGTAGGTTGCTTGTGTCAGCTGGAGGGTCTGATATGGTGGCCAGTTTGTAGTCCTCTGCAAACCTGTTCAGACAGAGTCCTTCCATGTTGGCCTGTACCTATGTGACATATATAGCATACAAGAGGGGTCCCAGGACCATGCCTTGTGGGATGCCAGTTGTACCTGGTTTGCAGTCTGCCATGGCTACAGCATGTCTGCCAGGTCAGTTCTGTCATTGAGCTGGATTACAACCCATCTACTTGCATAGGGGTTTATAGTTAGGCTGGTGAGCTTATCTGTACTGCCAACTAGGGTATTGTATGGAAGGGTTTAGCAAGGTCCAGATAGGCTGTGTGATCAACATTCCCCACATCACTGGGCTTGGTGCATGTTTCAAATGAGTCAGACATGTGTACGGGGCAGGATCTGCCCTATGACAGCCACACTGGGTAGGGTCCAATGTCTGTAGGTACCCAATCTTGTTATTCATGGGATCCATGATCATCCTCTCCATTACTTTGCCAACCTAGATATTCAGGGTTGAGGGTTGATAGTTTGCAGTATCCATTCAGGCACCCCCTTTGTGGTGTGGGACCACTGTTGCTGTACACCGCTCTTTGGGTACATATCCTGTGGTAGGACTGATATTGCACAGTAATGCTATTTGCTGTTCCATTCTTCTTACAGTACTTGTTGGACACAACCCAGGACACCATCTGGTACCATTGATGCTGTGTGCTGTGCTTTGTGGATGCTGGCTGTTACCTCAGCATCTGTAATGTTGGGGGGCCAGCACTCTCCTGGGATAGATATTTGGCAGTTAGATGCTGGTGGGGAGTTTGCAAAGAATCTGTTAGGTAGGATGTTTGCAATGTGTGTGAGTTTGGTGTATTGTTTGTGATATTAGAGTGCTGCAGAGCATATCTGCGGATTATCATCATGGTTCCTACCATCAGGTAGGACAACTGTGTAATAATCCTTTGTGTCCTGCACAATTTGTATCATCATAGGTTCATAGGTTCATACTAGGCTATCTGCCCTGGCCTTGTTTGAGCATGGACAGACTGTGTGTGGGTCTCAACACCCCTTGCAATGTGCATATTATGCCCACGTAGGGTTTACTTTCCTAGATGTGACATAGGGATGGCCCCCAGTGTACACCTACTATCTGCCATGCACTTCAACGGATTTCTCTTGTTGAGTTTGTGTGTGGAGCTCAGCCTATCATGGACTGGGATTCTGTTCCAGAGTGTCCTGAGCCTCTGGGTTTTGGATCTGTCCCTCCAGCACATCATATTAATCTATGTGTAGAGGTTCAGATATCTCAATGTGGTGTGTCTGCTGGATTTGGGGTTTCTGCAGTGGAGCATGTCCATTCATTCTGGATTGGACATGGCCTTGTACATCAGGCATACATCACCTCTGACTGTGCAGTATGCTTCTGAATTGGGCTGTGGTTTCTTCAGCCAGGCTGCAGATGTCCAATGTTTGGACCCTTTATCCTGTTGGTGTGGTACATTTGGGGTCTTTCTGACTGCTGCATGTGTAAGGTAAGGTACATGCGAACTGGGGCATAGTTGTCACGTATGTGCCTGATAAGGGAAGGGTATGGGGGCACAGTGACCTCTGTAGCTCTACATGTGCATCCTTTCATATTAAGGTTGGCAATATAGCAGGTCTTCCTGGCCACCTTGGCAATGTGTGTGTCACATGACAGGTTACTGTCCACTTGTGTCCCTAGGTCCATGATTACTTCTTCCATACATAATGGATTGCCACCTATGTCATACTTTGCATGTGCCTTGTTTGGTATTTGTTGGGACATTCATACTCCGAAGTGTCTTCAGGAAGGCTGGCTGGGGTACCTGGGTTTGTGTGTGGGGTCTGTAGCAGGCTTCAAACAGGTACACAGTTTGAGACAGTGTTACTTGCCCGTGGATAGTCCATGCTGCTTTTTGCTGTGGTACCAACCTGGAGGTGTCGTTATTCTTGATAATTACTGGTAGCCACATTCCTATTGGCATGTGTTCCATGTTTTGGAGCTGTAGAGCATGGTATGAGGCGTAACCTGGTAGTATTAGGGTGCTCTTCTGGGCCTTGCCCAGGTTTCTGTTACAGAACACATATTACCATTCTCAATGTTGTGGTGGGTTTGGTCTGCATGCACCTTGCAGGTTAGACTTCTGGCATTGGGTAGCATTACGTCCAAGTTATTATCCCTTGTGCTACCTATGTTGGTGGGTTTGTGTTTCCAGGTTTACCTATTCCAGGCACAGTGGGGGTAACAGCAGCCTTTGCCAGTATCTACAAAGCCAGGTGTGCTGGGTGTGTGCCATCTCTAGCAGGTGGGGCATCATGTCTTGCTTGGCATGTCAGCCCAGGCTGTCAGCCATGTGTTCCCCCTTGCTAACAGCAATACCTCAGCCATTTATTGTACTTGATCTTGTTGTCTTCATAGTGTGGCATCATGCTTGGTGAGGGTGAGATGTTAGGTTGGGTCTTCATGTTTGCATATACTAGATGGTGTTACATTGCTTAACACATGGCAGTCATGCCTCAGGTGGTGCTGCAGGGCTGCCTCTGTCGGATGCACATACTAAACTCCCTGTACATGTTTGAGAGCATGTTATATCATGTTAGGCATTCCTGTTACTATATGAGTGAGTCAGAGAGGGGTATCATTCCCAGGGTTCCTACTGAGCCAGTGTATGTGCTATGTGTTGCCTCTTTGCCAAGGCCAGGGCATACTGGGCATGCCTCCTTCTGCCTACTGGGGCAGGCTCAGGTTGTTCCTCCTCCGAGTCACGCTCTGCCTGTGATGGCCTTGGCAATGGTGGGGGGCTGTTTGTCCCGGCCCTATGCTGGTCCTGCTGCAGCTGTTTTCACAGGATCATATTATGTAGCATAGCACATACCATGACAATTTGGGTACATGTAGTTGGTGAGTACTGCAAGGCTCCACCAGATGTGTCCAGGCACCGGAACCGTGACTTGAGCAGCCCAAACACACTCTCTATTACATTACGTGTTTGTGCGTGTGCCTCATTATGGCGTTCCTGTTCAGGTGTGTGTGCGTTTCTGATGGGTGTCATCAGCCATGGCTCCAGTGCATAACCTACATCCCCCACTAGGTGTCCATGTGGGATGTCCCCATTGGCAAATGTCTGGTACAGCTGCGTCAAATACCAGATATGGGAATCATGGTAGCTCCCAGGGCAGCCAGCACACACATTCATTATTATGCCCTGGGCATCACACACGACCTGGCAGTTGATGGAGGGGAAGCCCTTGTGGTTAGTGTAGGCCCTACCCCGCTCACCGGCTGGTGCTTTGATGCGTATGTGCATGCAGTCTATTGCACCCACTACCTCAGGGTATTCCGCTATTTGCTGGAAGAGATGCATATTGCTGGCCAATACCTCACGGGCATTGGGGAAATATACATGATCACCGACATGTGCTGACATGGCATCCAGGAACTGGTGCAGTACCCTGGAGGTGACCCTGGGCCTGTACACTCTTCTCTGTCTCCTCACTGTGGGTTGTCTGGCAGCATTTCCATTGTCACCACCCTCAGCAAGTCTCGTATGTCTCCTTATGACAGCTACGGCAGCCCCTAGCATGTTTGGTCTGAGTGCAGCTTTTTCAGTTTTCACTTCTACTAGCTTACTCCTGTCTTGCAGTCTCTCTTGAGAGAAACATACTGCAATGCTGTTTGCAGTGTTTTAAGTGCTGGGCTGGGCTTGTATTCTGCCTGTGTAATTGCCTGCTTCTAATTGTTTTCACCTGCTACCTCTACAGGTATTCCCTGCTAGTTTCCTACTATTTCTTCTGCTTCCTTTTCCTCTCTGTTTCCTCAGGGGGAGCAGCGTGCATACCAGCGAAAACACGCTCACAGTGTCTACCACGCGTGCACACATGCTTACACAGACTAGAATCTGCTTATTTGGGTTAAAACGCGCGCACACCAGTGCAAAAAGGTTTACAGATCTTTAAACAGGCTCCTACATGCTTACTCTGTCTTACACACGCGCACTCTATCTTACTCGTGGCTCCCAGCGTGCACACACACGCATGCACGTACAGAAAGAAACTTTGGTGTTGGCCACAGTGTACATCTTCCATTTCTTGACTTTCCCATGCTTATCTGTTGACACTCCTCTTTTTCTGCTGTGTGATTGATATGTTTCACATACCACTTTGCTCCAATGAGCTTGATTTCTTCCTGAAATTCCCCCCTGTGATGTCACCTATCTCCTACTCTGTTACTCCCCCTTATCTAACTCTTACACTACACAGACTGTGCTCATTTGCTATGTGACAGTGTGATTCACTATCCTACCATTCATTTATGTAGGATTGCCTACTAATGCTTAGTTACATGTCTTACACTCAGCTTCCCCCCTTAGCAACCACTAGACGGTGGCCATGTTGTTTTTGGTCTGCTAGTCCCTGCATTGCAAATCCATGCATTACATAAAACCCACATTTGTGGGTTTCAAACCTTCATTCTTCAGTTTTATATAGCGCAGCCCATTTACGCGTGGCTGCGCTGCGTTTAAACATCGCCGATCTCCGAAAAAAAACAAAATCTTTTTTTTCATGTTTGCATCGGTTTACCATGCCAATGGCTACATATTTGGCCATTGGCATGCTGTCTGTAACATTTGCACAGTTTATTTGGAACTGTCATGGCTCCGTTGTGTTATTTGCAGTAACGTACTCAGTTGTCGACTGAGTACATTTCTGCAACTAATATGACTCTTACACGGGCTGGTTTCAGCTTCGTGGATCGCTTAATCTACCTCATTTGCATGCCTTCCGGCTGCAAGTGGGGTGATTAGCATATCCATGCCCTGCCTGTGTAAGAGTCATTTTAGCTTTCTCTTACACGGGATTTCGGGCTGTTCCTGGATCGCGATGGCTGCATGGAGTCTTACACGGCTCTTAGACTCCGTGCAAGCCATCGTGAATTCTGCCCATAGTGTATGTTAATGAATTTCACATAGAAATGCACACTCATCTTAGGCATCATTCTCTAAATCTGAGCAGTCACTGAAGACACATGATCTCTCTCTATGCAGACTGCATGCTATTATTTTTGCATGTTGTGCAAAGCACGGTGCATATCTACATACAACAGTATATTGTGAATAAGGTCAGCTCCTGTGTACAGGCACATTTTCAAAGCAATGGAATGATAATTCTGTGAAAAGGTGGTAAAAAGAAATGTGAAATGGTACAGCAGATGAGATAAACCTTTGTTCTGGGATGAACATTGAAGGTGAGTACTTAACAATAGAAACAGACCAATGTGAAGATTGGGTGAAGATGGATGAAGGCTGCCAGCCTAGCCAGATAGAATTTTGGAGATAATTCTGTCATCTGTAAATATTAATGTAAGCCACAGGCTTGTTGTCTTAAATGGTAAACATAGTGTTACATGTGGAACTGGAAAATAATGTAACAACAGTGCACTCTGCTTTAAGGAAGCTAAGTCAAGCATTTTATGACTGTCTTTGATCTTTAAAGTTGGCTCCAGACTGTCTAGGTGAAAGAATTCTTGCTATTGTTTTAAGGCCAGAGTTAATGGCCAGAATTTGCATGCATAAATGTCCTTTATGGCTTTGCTTCCTGACCTGGTGTGGGCTTACTAAAGAATGTAGCCTGTTAGCCTGGGAACCCATGATGTAATGTGAACCAGGACTGCGATTTTAAAAACAGAGAGAATCAGAGAGCATTAATCAATTTTGTCTTGACCATCCAACTCAGCACTGCCTTTGCTCTATATGTAAGTTTATCTTAGACTTGTATTTTCTCTTAGAAATAGCTAGAAATTAGAAAGATTAGACTAAGTGTTTTTCTGTGATGTCAGAACTGTACTACTGAATTATTTATTTGAAGTATTTGTGATCTCTGAACTCTTGTCTAGCACTGTGTAGTAAAAAGTATTGTCTTGTGTTTTTAATTATTTATTATTAAATATTTTTAAACCCTTTTAACTGTGTCTGTTTTGTGTAGAGATAATTTAAGCTCTAGAGTACATTGCATGTATATAGTGAACCTGTACAAGTCACTCCAGTAAGCCTTGACTGTTTAGTTACACTTACCAGTTGGAAAATAATATTGCGCAGTAATAATTGGACACCCTTTTAAGGGCCTTTGAGTAGCTGATAAATATTAGTGGATGGTGGCAGCTGATACTACCGTATAGTCTGGGAAAAAGGGGCACAGCTGGAGAACCTGTGCCAGCCTTCCCCAGGAGTGTCTGTGTGGTTGCATAAACTCTTCTCAAAGTGTGTGTGTGTGTGTGTGTGTGTGTGTGTGTGTGTGTGTGTGTGTGTGTGTGTGTGTGTGTGTGTGTGTGTGTGTGTGTCAACTACTTAGGCAGGGACACGAAGCACTGGTTGGACAGAGAGGGTGCTGGAGGTTTTAGCTTGCCCACTAGGCTGAGATCTGGACCCTATAACTGTTTCAGTGGGATAGTCTGATTGAGGACCTGGAGAGCATGGGAGTGACTAGCCTCGGATTGACTGTGATCTCTCTGTGCTCTTAAGGGTAATTGCACTTTGGTGTGTGTATTTGTTATCCTTTCCTCCTATATGAGACACCCCTCACTGGTGTTAGTTGTGAGGATTGAGGCTCCTTGATTGCTGGGCCAGGGCATGGGTGTCACAACCCTTACCAGACCTCTTGAGACAGCAAAAGGGACATATCAATGATAAAACTGGGGGAAAACTATAAATGTTATTATAAGATGGTTTAAGGCATTAAAAAAGACTGTTTACAAATAAAATTAAATGCTGAACAATATAACGTATTTGGTACCTACAGTCATTTTACTAATAGAATGATACTAAGTGATTTTTGAAAACAGAAGATGTGATATATATATATATATATATATATATATATATATATATATATATATATATATAAAAAACAAATTCACATAATCTGACTTGTGCAAGTTAAAATCTTCTGTAAAGGAATGTGAAGTCATCTTTTTCTGTAGTAAAATACTGTATGCCAAGCATGCTAAAATCAGTTTCTATATAAATGTTTGTTGTTTTTCTTTTGCCAGAATACTACTCTTTGTGACCTTAAGGGCTTTACCATACCAACACTGTCTGTCAAGAAGTGATTCTTTAAGCTCTTGCAAATTCATATTATTTCACTATCTTCTTCTGCCTTTGAACTTTTCAGCATTAATGTCTTATCTAGTGAATTCTGTCTTTACATTAAGAGGTCAATATTTTTGTATAGTTGACTACTGAAAAGTCTAAATTTACTTCCTTATGTATTGTCTGATTGAATCCTTTTTTCAGTCCTCACAACCCTCAAACATTTTCTGCAATACCACAGTTGAAAACTGTTGAGTATTTTGGTGCACAGCCTTACTTATTGTCCAGCCCTCACATCCATATGTTATTATTAGGAAAACCATAGTTTTGACTATACACACATTTTTAACAATTTGATGTAGTTGCTATTTAAAATCTTATTAGTTTCCCTTTCAAAAAGCTTGTGTATTTTAATTTCATATCTACATTTACCATCACCAAAGAGTTTTGAGCACAGGAAAATAACATCTGCCATTACTTCTATTTATTCCCCATTTATTTGCAAAGAATTGATATGGCCAGAGAACACAATTTTAGTTCTTTTGATGTTGAGTAACATGCCAACTTTTGCTCTTTCTACTTTTATCCTCATCAACAGGCTTTTCAATTGTTTATGTTTAATGTAGTATCATCTGCATATCTGAAGTTGTTAATATTTCTCCCTGCAATTTTGATTGCAGCATCTTTTTTCTAACCCAGCATTTTGCATGAAAAACGCAGCATATAAATGATGTAAACAGAGTGTCAGTATACATTCTCAAAGTACTCCTTTCTCAGTCTTGAACTAGTTGGTTATTCCATATTTAGTTTTTATTGCTACTTCTCCTGCATGCAGATTCTGCAAGAGCTGAATGATATGAAGCAGCATTCTCATTTCTCTAAGAACCTGCCACAGCTTGCTGTTGTCCACACACTCAAATGCTATAGAAAAGTCAACAAAGCAGAAGTAAATATTTTTCTGGAACTCCCTTGCTTTCTCTAGTATCCAGCAGATGTTGACAATTTGATTTCTGGTGCCTATGCCCCTTCTAAAACCAGCTTGTATATATGTCAGTTCTTGGTCCAGATATTGTTGGTGTCCAGCTTACAGCATATTAAGTGTTCAATAATATGAGCACTCTTTTTGCATTGCCTTTTTGGTATTGGAAGGTAATTTTTTTTCCAATCTAGTAGACTTTGTCATGTTTTCTAAATTCATGCCAAATTCCAAGCAGCACTATAGCAACATCATTTTGAAGGATTCTAAGCACTTCAGCTGGAAATCCATCAGTTCCCATGGCTGTGTTATTAGTATGACTTTGTAGGGATCATTTAATTTCACTGTCCAGAATGTCTGGCACAATATATTCATATGAATTTATCCTCCAACTACAGATGCCAAAGAGAAGGAAGTTAATCAGTTTTATGAGGTTCTGCAACAATATTTGGAAATAGCACCAAATAGCATAAAAAAAATGTTACATTCATCACAGCTGACTGGAATGCTAAAGGTGGTAGTCAAAGTGCAGCTGGAATAATGGACAGAATTTGCTTTGGAGTGGAACATGAACTTGGAAACTTCTGCCAAGATAATTCACTAGCCATAGTAGTCTTTTAACAGCTAAGACATGGCTTTACATATGGCTATCACAAGACTGCCAAAAACAAAATCAGATTGACTATATACTTTGCAGTCAGAAATGGAGCAGCTCCATACAATCAGCGAAAACAAACTCTGGAGCCAAGTGTGGCTCAGATCATTCAAATTACAGCAAAACTTAGAATAAAATTAAAGAAAGCAAGAAAAGCATCAAGGTCAGTGACATACAAGTTCAAGGCTATTCTGAGTGAGCCACAGGTGGCACTCATGTCCCTTATAACCACAGGTGGCACTCATGTCCCTTATGGGCAGGGGTAGTCGGTGTTTATCATAGATGTGCTCTGTGAATTACGTCTATTTAACCAAAGACAGTTGAGGCAACTCGGGATTAACATGGCTAGGCTTGTAAGGGCTCTAGGCCCACTAGCCCATTTCCTATGAACATATGAATGTATGGTGTTGGTGAAGAATACATTCAAGGGGTTAGAGATAGTGGATCGAGCACCTGAAGAACTATGGACAAACATTCACAATATTGTCTAAGAAATGGCATCAAAAGATATTCCAGATAAAAGATTAAGAAGACAAAATGGCCATCTGCAGTTCTTTTAGAAGTGGCTGAGGAAAGAAGGCAGCAAAAGGCATCAGAAAAAGAAAAATGTTACAAACTGAATGCAGAGTTTAGAGAATAGCAAGCAGAGCTGAGGAGGCTTGTTTAAATAAGCAGTGTGAAGAACAGCTAGAAAACAATACAAACGGTAAAACAAGACATCTGTTGAAGGGCATTAATGATATTAGGGGAGCTTTCCATGTAAAAATTATCATTATAAAAGGGAAAGATGTGAGGGATCTAACAGAAGCAGATGTTAAGACGATGTGGCAGGAATAGACAGAAGAATTATACAAGAAGGACAAACATCACTGATAAATACTATGGTGTATTCTCCAATAAAATGGTTACAAGCCCGTACACAAATCATGAAGATAGTAATATGCAGCTTCTATGTAATAAGACGATATATGTTGGATGGTTTAATTGTAAACATGCTGCAGGAAACAGTCAACATGCCTACCTTACAACAGTACACTATTCAAAATGGCAGATATATGAGTAATTTTATTGCTGCTTTGGAAGAGTTGTCAACCTATGCTGAAACTGTGGGACTTAACTCTGATGTTAATAGCAATGACATTACCAATGAAGCTTCAATTCTACTTAAATCAATGGGTATAAAACAGAAAGGATTATGACTGGATATCTATTAATAATGAAATTGTTATGCATTTGAGAAATGTACTGAAGATATTCTCCTTAAGAACTTCTTTGTCTGTGTGAATTTCTTGAATTCTTTTTCTGAATACATAACAAATAATTATGACAAGATACATGATCATGCTTCTTTGCAATATATATATATATATATATATATATCAGATTTTATCTGTCCCAATCAGAGCCAGCCTTACTTATATGTGAACTAGGCAATCACCTAGGACATCATGCATATAGAGATGCTCTTTCAATGTCATTTCTTTGCTCAAATAAATAAAAAAAATAACAATAGTGCCCTGTCAAAGCAAAGCACATCCACAGCATTATGGGTGAGGCTGTACTTGAAGTAAAGATAGGTTGAACATTGCAAGGTCAAGGAGGTGAGATCTTGCAATGGTCAAAATATAGGCGACAAGGTAACAGGCATCATGCACTTCTTCGGAAAACTTTGCCTTTGAATGGAAATAAAAATGCTTATACTCACCCAATAGTTGCAGGCACATTTATGTTGGAATGAAATGGCTGCAGCTATGTGTATATTAGGCAAATTATTATTAAAGTCAGTAAAGTAAATTATGAGCAATCAATTGTCAAGGAGAATAATCAGATGCGTTCAAAGTTCAGGACTTAGAAGGTGAATGAAACAAACTAATATAACAACTACCATTTCATGAAAATAAAAGCCACCGCTAGAAATCATGAAATTCAACTCAGCCAAAAACTCAAACAACACAAATAACTAAATGAGTCTACAAAAACAATCATCAGTGTATCCAGGCCTTGACCCCTTAACTTGCTAGCTACCCAGTAAAGTAAACATGAGTCCATACCTTGATTGAGACCTCCTACAAATATTACCTTCCAAGACTTTCTACCACAGAAGACAGACCTTTCACTCTTTCCCAAAGCACATCTAGTAGGAGTTCAATTTTTTTTCTTGCAAAATGCTGGATACATTTTTTGATGTACCTTGTTCTGATAAGCACACTCTGTCCTGCCTGCACACCTCAGTGATGTTTGAATACTAAACTACTGTTCTGTCAACTAATCTACTATCTTCTTGACAAACCTGATCATAAGGCTCGTAATCCTTTATATTGCTCTATTGTCTCTAGGTATCCTGCACTTCTTTACCCTTGTGTGCTATTTGACTGGATTAGTTTAATTTCAGGCTATTTCTGTAATAATTGTACCAAAATGCCCCCAGTTTTCATTTTTAATGCCAGCCACTGGCAACCATTAATGTCATTTTTTCCCACTATGTGTAATACTATGATGTTAGGCTCTGACAGCCTCCTAGCATGACCCTCCATGATGTAGCTTTCTCCACTGTAGCTATCTCATGCTCATCCACTGAACATGTCAGCTGCTGATTCTCCCCACCTCACAATTACGTGAACATCCAGTTATCCAGATCTCCATTAGTCCAGACATGACATTTGCAAAATATTATTAGTTATACCAAAGTGAAACCTGACATATTTGTTGCTTGCTCATGATTGGCCACTGCATAATGCATAATCTCATTTCCTTACACCATTTTTCATATCCATAAGCATATCAAGTTGCCTTAGTCTGTTGTTGTCTAAGATCAAGGAACCTGGAGGGTTTTTTTTTTCAAGACTGCCCTAAACTCATACCTCACAACTTCTTAGTGCAATAAATGTGGACAAAATCTAAAATAATGGGGGGACAATGGCCCAGAAATGGGGACTTTTTTAATATTGCTCTTATAAGTTTTAAAAAGTTGCCAGAATAACAGGATTTGTTGTTAGCATGCATTTTATGAAGGATATGAAGTTTGTAATGAAGTTTGTAACTCAAATTTGTATAATTATTTATTGATTTTAATCCTCAGTGATTTGCCAGAAAACAACCAATTCTATGAGGAACAGACCAAAAATATGAAGCAAAAGTCTGGGCATTCTGCAAAAATATGGAGAGTTGAGAAGTGTGCCTAAACTGATAATAATGAATAATGGAAAGCCATCTGCATAAAATGGTACATCTGAAGTCAGCCACATGTGTGTAAGGGTCCCACTCCATTCATTTATGCCTCATTCAGTGTCTATTCTGGCTTGTAATTATTGCCACATCTATCTTCCTCTCCTCATCTGAGTCTGTTTAATGTGTGCCTGAATGCTATCTGTGGCCCTCTTAACATCATTGACCTCCCCCCTACATCCATGGGGGCTTTGACTGTTTGCTACACAGTACTATCTTTAATATAATGTATACCACATAAAAACAAGTGTAGCACACCCACAGGTGTAGCTGAATAGTGGATGGGTTCCTTCCTACTTGACTCTAGTGACACCTCTATTTACACCCAACACACCAAGGTTGCAAGTAATGACAGATTTTATTCTAGATGGAAACTCGTGTTAACAGGCAACAGCACAGTAGCAAACAGATTATTTCAGCAGCACAATGTTTAGGAATAAGGCAATATGAGGTATACATACAGTGAAATCCCCCCCCCCAGAGCTCAATAAGAGAGGTCTTGTCATTCAGACATGAGCAAAAATGCAATGTCATTGAGCAGTAAATATTCTATAATGCAGCAATACTACAGCAGCTATAACCTTGATCAGTTCTAATCAAACCAAACTGTGAAAACACTCTGTTATACCCTGTTTACTAGCCAGTGACTACTTACAGTCCTAATATCAGCATAATGAGGCCCAAAGTTGGAGCTAATATGAAACCCGGGTATTTGTAATCCATAAAGCATTAAAGGGGAAATCCACACTGAGGGGTGAGTAACATGAGATCCACAAAACGACAGCCAGTACTATTTTGAGATAAAGCTAAACAGTTTCAGTTCAGGAAAGGAAAAAGGGGAAAAAATGTAGGCATACAGTCTCAGTCGAAGCTATAGTACAATCCTATGAAAATATAAAATGGTGGCCGAAGCCTCTCACCACTCTGTTCATAATATTCTGGATGTCAGGCACCGCAGTTCCGCTGATTCACATGGGTTTCCTCCCACATTCAAAGACATACGTCTGGAGTGTTTCTCCTGGGCCTCTTCAGAAAATAGGCTCTGTCGAACTTTCCTGGTTAACAAATGTTAAATAAATAAAAACGAATGTTATGCAGGTTAATGCAAACACCTTCATCAGACACCCAACACTACCTGCTCTCCCAGCTGATTTTTCTGTAAACAAATAGTTCCCATATTATCTGCTCTAAACTAAGTCTGAATATTTTACAACTTCTCTTTCCAAAACTATACAAGTATACCACCACCAATGGGAAAAAACTCTAATTCCTGATGGATGCTTGTTTGTTGCCCCATCTCCTCCCAGCTAAAACAGCTGTTACCACTCAGACATAGTAAAACCACAATAAAAGCAATCTCATGAACTATGGTCCCAACAAGTAAAAACAAATAAGGGCAACAAAAGTTTTCAAACTATAAGCTGTTATAGGTTCCTTAAGCTACTAGTATTTGCTACCAGCTATTAATGAATTTGTTTGTTTGCTTATTTGTTTGTTTGTTTTTCTTCATTCGTTTATTTAACCAATTTGCAACCAGATAAGTAAGATATTTATCGGGACTTTTCAGACACGGCCCAGGTTCCACAAACAGCAAAGAAATACGCATATGACCAGTATCACCCTGTCTGCAGTACATCCTACAAAGCATACATAACTGAGCTGAATGTGAAGATAGTGCACATTTATAAGGCACAGCAAACAGAGTTTAGAAAGAAATAAGGCAGACAACAACTATCTCAAAATTTTCGCTTACATGATAACAAAATAGCTTTCATGGTCAACTAGTTTCTTTATTTTGCAACTGAAGAGCTGATGAAGTTAAAAGAAACCTGTAGGTGCACATGATCATACAGCCTTGCCAAACATAAAGCTCCCCTTTGTTTCTCCTTTTCTTTTAACTTGATAGCTTTACACCAACCTGGTTGAAATTATATGGTTTGCTAGCTGAGTTTTATATGTTCTTTCCTCTGCATTATTGACTACTTGTTACTTGTGATTTTTTCACTCTTTCCCTACCTAATATTGCAGTTACTGCAGTCATTCACAACAATTTTCAGCTTTCTGGTCCCTGAATTTAATACAGACCACTCCCCATCTTTATGACTTAAGTTCGTATTTAATGTATCCTTGCATAAATACGTAATACATAGAAGATTTCTAAACCAAAACTTATCAATGCAGACAGAGGACCTTCTCTAAACAAAGCTGGAAGAACTTTTCTGGTGAATATAATTGTGCACTATTTCTAAATAAAAAATGCAGTACTTAATACCTTTTGATTGTACCTCATTATGATGAAAAGTTTCTCATTTTGAGTCAAGCTTCTCTCTTTTATCTTGTTCCACATTTTGTCAGCCATTTATAGTCAAGATTTTCTAAACAAATATCCATTGTAAATAATATTAAATCATATTACTGTATCAACAAAGTGTTTCTAAGTATGAAGTAATGGATTTAACCAGTGGCATGGATGATTTGGGCAGCTACCTGGGGACCTCAGCTCCAGGGATGTCCATGGCTGACTATTCAGAATACTGCACCGGATTATTGTTTTATGTTCAGCACTGTTAACTAATTTTAGATGGCTTATATGTTAAATACAATAACCGTTGCTTTTATGAATGTTTATTGTTTATTTATTGTTTATAAACATAACAAAATACCACCAAACTAATATCTTTTTGTACAAGGGAGGGTAACTATGTTCATGAATATGCATCACTGGACAGCAGTGAAAAGTACAAGGTTGTGGGTGCATACTCCACACACACGTGAACATATTTGGATCTTTGCAGTATTATTAAAAAAACTTTTGAGGAGCCTACATGGATTACTTACCACAGTGATGGCACTGGCATTTATTTAAAACATAATTAAATGCATTTTTTTTCATTTTCTGTATGCATGTTCACTGTTTTATGACCCTGACGTTTATAACTAACTTGGAAGGTTTAGGAACTTGCTTAATCTAATAATATTCTTATTGAGGCAGGAAGCATGCAACAGGCCCGGTGCTTGTGACAACGGCTTTATCTTTGTTATGAGAACTGTCAGTAGATGAAAATCACAGTGCTTCATGATGGAGTTAAACAGTGATCAATTTAATTCATGACTAGTGTGTTCTTTGTAGAGCAAGCTTGTAATATCTTACTGTGACCATTTATTTTAAATCACCATCAGACGTTTGAAATGTACACGTGTCATGCTACTCAACTTCTTTGCTCAAGAATTCTAAACAAATCAAAAAATAAGGTGTTGTGAAAGGGAACATTTTTAAACATTACTTTAATTCATTTAAAAGGTTAACAGAACAACAGGTTTTGCATCAAAATGCATTTTCTGAACAAGAAATATGAAATGCTAAGTTATGTCATTATTGATTACTGTAATCCTCAATGACTTTCCAGGAGACCAAAACTTTTATGGGGGATGGGGCTAAAATATAAGGTAAAATCAGGGATGTTCTGCAAAATCCGGTACAGTTTAGAAACACAACATATTATTGTAACTGATGGGTCAGTATGGCAGTTAGATCAGAGGATTAAAGCTTTGCATTGTTAATTACCTTCTTCCTATAGGTCAGCATATAGAGTTTGATTCCTTTTACCTCCATTTGCCTGCTATGAGGCTTTCAGCAAATCACTTAATAGCCAGTGTGCCTGGGGTGCTCCTGAAAATAGATATTTGTATCCAGTGGGCTTATCAGTTTTGCAAATGTATAAATTAAAAAAAAATTGATATGAAGATTGTCTGTCGATAAAAGTGACTTACCATTAGTAATTGTTAGAGTTTTGTTAAACAGTCACTGATCTAGCTTGACAGCAGCTGCACCACAAAGTACATATTTTTTTCTGAAATATAGCATAAAAAGATCATTATGCATGTATGTATGCATGCATTCATATAGGGGGTGGTGGTGTTGCAGTATCTTTAAGAGTAACATGTTGGCCATATTTTCTTTCACTTTCTGTCACAGTTAGGCATTGGAACTGTATGCAATAAATGACTGTCTTTGGTGATCTGGGGTAATGCATGTAATGTGTGTTAAAGCAAATGTTCATTGGCATATTGGCAGAAGGAGTAGCATTGCTGATCTTACAGTGCTTGGTTCTGTGGTTACAATCTTGGTTGCAACTGCTATGTGGAGTCTATATAGCCCCCGTGTCTCTATGTAGGATTTGTCCAGGTGGTCTGGTTTCCTCTAACACCCTAAATATATACTTTAAGTGAAGTAGCATTCATCCAAATTGCCTATAGGCAAGCATGCAGTGTGTGTTTGTGTATGTGTGCATGTACGCATGTGTGTGTGTGTGTGTGTGTGTGTGTGTGTGTGTGTGTGTGTGTGTGTGTGTGTGTGTGTGTGTGTGTGTGTGTGTGTGTGTATGTGAAAAATCATCACTGATTTTTATCTGAGGACAATCAATATTGGCAGGTACATGCATAACTCTTCTGGGTAGCAGTATAAGAAACATGAAATTTAATTAGTATTTATTCAAACAAAAGGCATAAAAACATCTCAGAACATACACCTAGACTCTCAAAGCTTCTGGGAGGTTGGCAGCCCACACAACCCTGGTTATGTAAGTAGATTTTAACACAGGATTAGTACAGGGACCCCTTCTTTATCCTCTACCCTGGGTTCCACCTATTAAATGTTCAGTGTACTTTACAAACTCATTGTCTACATAAGGCCATCAAAGAGTCTGTCACTAGTTGAAATAGGATCATAGACCCTGTTACCCAACCAGTCATCCAGATCTTTCTTAAAAGAAATAAATGTTTTCAGTTTATGCACATGAATAGACAGAACATTCCCAAATGTACTTAATCTATAATGAAATGAGTTTTTAAAAATAATTGAATTTGCAATGTTTACATCTAAAAACATTGACTTAGTCCTTATATTTTTGACATGTTCCTTTAAATAGATGTCACAAAGGCAGAATTATGTACACATTTAAAAATCATAATAAGCTTCCCACTCACCATTTGGTAATTGATAGAAATAACGCCAATATCTCCAGTCTGTGTGTTCATGTAACTATATTTTCTGATACCCTTAATTTGTCTGGTGAAGCATCTTTGCATCCTCACTAACTTTCCAGTTTGAGCACAGTTATAAGAGTATACAGATGCACCCATATTCTATTGTTAGATTTATCAATGAAAGATAAATTGAGACTGGACCAGCGCTCTAGCAACTCTACTAGTTATAGTTATAAACATATTTTTGAAGTCGGTATAATACTTCTTAATAATCTCTGTTAAACTGGGACCAAAGGAAAGCACATTATCTATTTATTGTTCCTGGATATTTTATAATATGTACCTCCTCCAATAATGTGTTTTCATTGAGTAAGGATAACCACAGTTTGATTTTCCAAAATGTATACCATTTTTCTTATTTACATTAAAGTCCATATTACTTAATGTTGTCCAAACCATTCACTTGACTAAATATTGTTGTAATGTATGTTAGTCCACCACATTATTAACTGCTTCCCCAATTTTTAAATCATCCACAAACATACTTAGCCACAGTCCACTAGATGAACAGAAACATGAAGTGACATAAAGAGAGTAAAATGAATAGGACCAAGGAATGAATCCTGTACTTCTGAGTAGATAGATTTAATATCTGAAACCAAAGTTCCAGTTTTTTGCCTGACACATTCTCCTACTTAACCAATTGCTTATCCATCTAATTAAGTAGCTATTTAGCTTTTTTCAATCAATATGTTCATAATAGCTTTATGTAGATATGAGCATTGAGTTGTGGACATTATTTGCATGCACTGAAACTCCACCCCATTTTTTACTCCTGTTATAATTGTGATAACTTGTATAAGTGGGCGTCTGTGTTTTTTTTTTTTTGAGTCAGACAGGCATCATTCAATTATTAAAATAATGACATAAAACCCTTTAAAAAATCTTCCTTCAATGCTGCAAATTTATTGTTAAGTCTTCTAGCAAAGCATATGTCAGGAAGTTTGTGAAATTTGCTGTCTGAGATTTTCTCATCAAGCCTAACCTATAAAAATCACCAGCTTAGTAATTTTTTCTAAAAGAAACCTGTTTATTTGATGACATAAGTGTAGTCTATCACTTTCAAAGTGAACAGTTATAGCTTCCCATACAAATAATGCTTTATATCTCTTTCAGAGTATTTCTTTTTTAAATTGTTTGTAAATTCTCTTGCAATATTCATCAAGTGTTTATTGTCCTTAAGTACTGGCACAATGTTACACATGATAAGTCTAAAACCCTTTAGCATACTTAATTTCAAAATGCCACTTATGGAACTTTTAACATTAGAGATATTTTTCTCCCCACATCATTTACGCCACCAATAACAATCACCATGTTGTGAATCCTTTTGCCATAAAAGATTCTCTTTAAAGTATCTAATATTGCTTACATCTTACAGCCTGGTAGACTGGTGATTGTAATACTCTCTGCTTGTCCTAGGCAATAATTTTAATTCCCTTTATAACTGATCACTAATCATTTGAAAATCTGAAAACTTAGAATATTCAGTAGAATCAGAATCCATTCCCTGTGAATTTTAAGACTGATTTTCTCAAATGATACCAGATCCTTTTCAGTTATAGAATGCTCTCTAGTGCTGTCCTTTTTTTAGCAAGTTGGCATAATAACTCTATTTCATTTTCCTCAACCTATCTTAGGGTCCTGTTTAGACTGGAAGTTTTTGGAACTAAAAGAGTTTGAAACCTATCTTCTAAAATTGCATTACTCTTTATCATTGCTATTACACTCCTTACAAATAGCAATAATGATGTCATTATATCGGTCCATTTGTATTTCCTTATGCTTTAATATTTTTACCACAGGAAAAATGTGCTGTCTAGCAAAGTTATTTTCAACTTGGACTCCATTGTCACTATATTTTATACCCACTAAAACTTACTGGCATCTAGCACAATGGGCATTTTTGATAACCTTACCCTCAATTTTAGTTAGCCATTAGCCACTCCCCCAGATTGCCATATTAGCATGCAGCTCTGCCAGTGAAACGTCCCTCCATGTTGAAACTCCTGCTAGTGGAAAACTTCAGTGGTAGAGGGATTTAAGAATTGGAAAAGCTTACCTTAAGTGAGAACAATGGCCATGATAAGGCTTCCCACTCTCAGTAAGCCTTTCCAAATACTAGGGTCAGCAATTTACCAATGCAGGCAAATTACCAGGTGGTCACATCTCAGGTGCTAGGTATGAAGTAGATACCATAGTGGTTGCTATCTGACAAAGTAATCCAGCCTGCATTTCAGCTGTACTGTATCAATAATAATGACAAACAAAGTTGTTGTTTGCAATCTGCACTGCAAAATGTTACTTTGTGTTGCATTTGCATTGTATATAGCATTGTCCAGAGTGGCAGGCAGTATATAGGTACCACTTAACAGTTATGCACTTTTTAACTTACCAAATCTAGGGCTGACCATTTCTATCCTTTGTTTTAACTTACCAAATCTAGGGCTGTATGACCCAGTTTGAATTAGAAATTGGGGGATTTGCCATTCATTCTATGCATTAGATTAGGCAAAGTGTCATAAAAATGTAACCATAATTTTCAGACATCTGTAATTTATTGTTTCTTGTTCTTTGTCTCACCATTGTTTGCATTTGGTGGATTATAATGATGCTAGTTCAGGTGGTCTTTTATAATTGAATTGTTCTGAAGTGATTCTGAAGTGCTAATTCTGTTGTTATTGGTTAGTACATTTTATTTTATTTCTTACTGGAAAATGTACAATACTTTAAAAACTTTAAAGCAAACACTCAAAGGCATGTTGCTTTATCAAACAATAAATATAAATCTATCAAAAAGAAGAATTCAAAAGAACACTTGCATTTATGTAGATTCCTAAAATAGTGTGGTAGGAGGGGGGAAATGAGTTGAAAACAGTCTACGGATCAATGCACACTTTAGCCAGCTCTGTATTTAACCATGCAGTTATCTTCCTTGCAAGTGTTCCACTTTTCCCAGGGTCTAGCAACAGTGTATGCATTGTCAGCACTGGAAAGCATAATGTAGTGAGGCAGCTTAGGTTTTACATTATGTTTTATCATCCAGCTATATGTAACTACTTGGAAAGACATACTGTAAAAATCCTATACTACCTTACAATGATGGTGTGTTATGGTCTGCCATCCTAAAGATCACCGAGGAATCAGTAGACATCCTAGCACCATCTCAGATCAATGATAACATTGCTAAAGAGTTGCTCATTCAGCCCCTGGATCTGGTGTTAAAATGATTGCTAAGCACTGACAAAGGCAAATCCTCTTAGATCAAGTTTAAGGTAGACATCTTTGTTGTGGATTACTCCACACTACCAGTAGAAAAGCGCTTCCTTGTCATAATAGATGAAGATGAATGCCCTTCTGAATCCTGTACCTCTGCAAAATGTCCTAAGATGGAACCAAGAAGGGGTGAGTTAGATGCCTCACCAACTTTTCAGATATCATCCCCAAACTAGATTTCATCACCACAGGGTTTGTTGACTATTCTTCAGGACTAGCAATCAGGTCAAGCTAAACATACAACATCAGGCAAACACCTTTTGAAGGGTAGCAGGAAAAAAATTGCTCATCTAGCTTGAAGATGTGATAGAAACATACATTATCTAGGAGGTGGACAATGACATAGACTATAGTTTTCAGATGTCTTCCTTCCTACATTATGATACAAACAGTGAGGATACATTAGTTCCAAACTCCCCAGTAGATGACATATACTTCTGGGGTACCTTAGCCCTCATGAAGAATCATTTTCAATGGCAGCCTGCAGAGATCTCTGATGCTGAAATCATGTCTGTGTAGCTGCTGGGTTATGACCCCCCCCCAAACCAGTAGTAGTTTCCCATCATACAGAGAGCACTGTTGGACATCTTCAAAACAAACTTAAAAAAACTCGACTCTCAGCCTCTGGCACCTAAATATCAGATAGATTTTATAAGGTTCAGGGGCACCATTCCTTTATTTACAAATGACTAGTGACAACTATTATTCAATTGAATCACTTGATTCTGATGCACACTTGAGATCACAAAACTACCATGGGCACATGGGCAGACCCAGATGCTTTTATGACTGGAGGTAATCAAACTGGTTTAACTCTGCCCAGGAAGAAATACTCATCCAAATGATAAGGAAATTAGACTGTTGGACAGGTATGTAAGAAGACATATACCTCAGCTGCTTGGACCTTTTGAGCACTGAATTACCATGCTCATATCCAGAAGTTTCAAAAACACATACATAAACAAATGATGGAACTAAACTGGGCTAAGAAGGGCTCAAAGGCCACTGTAATCCAAACTATTCAGACTTAAATTCAACTGGGAAGTCAGAACATTAAATGGGTCTACAATGCTACAGACAAAGTTTGTAGAGTTGATGCCACTGGCACTATATTAAGAAGTCATGCTTGGCTTTGCATGCAACCCACAGCTGAAGATATACAGATTAAACTCCTAAACAGGAGACAGAGAATTGCTCTTTGGCCCTCAAGGTTATCAGATGTTCAAGAGCATATAGTAGAAAGGGAACATGATAGATAAAGTACACCATATATTCCACTCTCCCCTGCTTAAGTGCACTAGAAATTATCCTAACAAATAGGGATGCTTTACAGAAAGCCAGGTAAGGGTAAACAACCCAAAGGCAGAAAGCCTTTTTACAAGAAGAAATAGCAAGATGATAAGAGGAGGCAATAGGGGACAGCAACCCTTAGCTGTCTTCTAAATTTTATTTGTGACTACTCAAAATCAGAACCCCTCAAGTCCCCACCCCAGTACCAGCTCCCCCACTCTCAAAAAAAGTGGGAGGAGCATCTTCATTTGTCTAGAAAAGTGGAGAAAAATAACTTCAGACAAATAGGATCTGGCTATAATTGCAAATGAATACTGTTTGGAGTTCAGGTTAAAAGACCCCACTTCAAGGATACTAGAAGAATAAGAACTCTTATGATGCTTCTCATGTTGCAACAGGGAACCATAGAAGTTATCCCAAAAAAATGCAAGAAAGAGAAGGTTATATTCAAGAATCTTCTTGGTGCATTTCTTCAAACAAAACAAGGACCTGTCAGTAAGAAAATTCAAAATGCTGACACTCCAGTCCCTTCTTCCTCTGATATGTTCTGCATAGTAACATTCATTCTAAAGTGATGAAATTCCTGTGATTTTGAACATAGGGTAGACACTACCAGTTTTACCTTCTCACCTTTTGACCAGAACCATGTGTAGTTCCCCAGTCTGGCATCCTCTGCTCAACTCTCAAAACTGAGAACCACAAAAAAATACTTCTGCTCTGAAACTGTAGCTTACCAGCTTACTGCAAATCTAACAAGCAGCTTTCTACAGTTAGAATACCACACACAAAGTGCTTCAGTTGTGACCATGGATACAGTATCAGCATTATTTTTCTGAATATCAGTACTGTACTATTGCACCATTGGTATATGTCCATCATGTGTCCTAACACCTTACTCCCAGAGCGCTGATGCCTTTCACTCCACATCAGCTACATCTCTGTGTTTGGTGTAACCACCATTCCAAGAGTCTATACAAAGTGTCTGGCACTGGTGGTAGTACACTGCAAGGCAAATGATATAAATATCTACCTTCTGCAGGCAAACTTCAGGGAGAAGATCTAGAGAAACATAGCCTTTCCTCAGCATTACCTGCAAAAATTAGGATTCACTTTGAACTTACAGATATCTAAACTGGAATCTTCATGGAGGATTTTGTTCTTGGAGGCTCTCCTGGACATGCAGCTGTTATAAAATTCCTACCGCAGGAAAAATGTTATCTCTCATACAGCTCTTTCAGAAGATGTGACATCCTTTGTCAATAGCTGGCAAGGCCCTCAGAATCCTAGGGTACATGGAGATCTCAGTCATGATTGTCCCCCAAGCACAATTGTGTATGGAAAAGATCCAGTGGTACCTGAGGAACCTTTGGGACCAGCAATTACACACACTCTGAAGAAATAGCTGGATTGGTGAATTTGAGCCATCTAAGAAAACAGAGAAATACCTCTTTGCTTCCACCCCACATAAAATCCTAACCATATATGTGTTAAATTAGGTCTGGGGGGCCATGCAAATGGGTTATAGGTGCAAGGCATGTAGAGCAGGGCAGAAAGCAAGTACCACACTAACACAAAAGAAATGCTGGCAATACAAAAAATGTTAAGAGCATTAAACTCCCTGTGGATTCCAGGAACCAGGAGTATTGTCACAGGAAATACCACTATCATGTGGTATATCAACAAACAGGGAGGAGCGTATTCCTATCAATTGTACAGAGTGGTTTTGAAAACTTGGAAATTAACCACGGAATATAGACTGAGACTAAAGGCAGTTTACATCACTGCAGAATACAATTTACTGTTGGATCACCTGAGTAGGAACACACAAGAATGGAAGCTGTACAGACAGGCCTTTCTGTCACTAATTCAGAAGTGAGAAATGCCAGAAATTTATATTTTTGCCTCACATGAGAACTTTCAGATCAAAAGGTTTTGTGCAATAATTCCTGATCCAAATGCATTGACAGTAGAAGGTTTAAGCATTTCATGGCTAGACAAATTTTTGTACAACTTTGTACCACTGCCTCTAATGCTACAAATGATTCAGAAAGTTCAAGAAGAGTGTCCATGTATAATCCTTATAGCCCCTCTTTGGCTCATGCAGTACTGGTTTTCCCACTTCAGATTGATGGTTAGGGAAAACCTGAGTGTCCTGCCCTGGTGAGTGACCTACTGACCCAGAATGAGGGGAACTTAATACAACTGTGACTTCAAGTCATTATCTGGCAATCTGGAAGATTTAACATTACAACCATTTGACTGCCAGTTGGCTGGGGACAAGTGCAATATAACGAGGGAGGCCAGGAGATTAAGCACAAAGAAGTAATATCTGGCAAAGTGGTATAGATTTTACCTCTAGTTTCTAAAGAGGAACTTCATATCTACTGAAGCAGAGGTCCTGGATTACTTGGCAGGGCTAATCCAGACAATCATAGCATATGGTTTGATTAAGTTTGAGCTATCAAACCTAGCAGCATATGTAGTTATAGACCCTCCTCTATCCACTAAATGGGCTATGAAGCAGTTATTAAAATGATTCCTGCATCTCAATCCTCCAAAGTGAGCAATCATACCACCATGTGACCTGAATTTTATGCTGGAAAAACTTAAACTTTCTCCCTTTGGACTAACAAACTCATAACATAAAGTTTCTCCATGGAAATTAGTGTTTTCTGAAGCAATAACCAAAGCCAGAAGGGTGTCAGAACTGCAGGCCTTGATGTGCAAGGAGCTGCTTTTGTGTTTCATGCAGACGGGGCTATCTTGTGCACCAGCTGATCCTTTATGCCAAAAGCAGTGTCAGTCATTAACAAGGGCACCAATCTCCCAGTCTTCCATTCCAAGACTAAGCAGGATGTGAGTGATACCAACTGATCATCTTCAGCGTGTTGCACAGAGCAGTATTGCTATATAACAGCACTTGGCTCTCCTGTTGAGTTTCTGGCTGTTAATTCCTCCTATGTGAAGGCCTTTTCTCTTTTTGGATTTTATCCAAGTGCTTTGCTTTTTGCTCTCAGACAGTCAGCATTATAATGTATGCCTCTGGGCATTTGTTCTTTTACTTTCTGTCCCAATCTATCACCAGAGTGGTACATAGAAGATAACTCTCTTTTTGGAGGGGCAGGAAGGCAGGTGCTATTCCCAGAAGGACTTTCCTTATTCTTGACTTTTTGTTCAGGACATCATTAAGTCAAAACTTAGTTAAAAAAAAATCCAAGATGTACTTCAGTGCTCTACAACTTTATGACTTCTGAGGTCCTAGCAGATCCCCATCCTAATTCAGTTGCTTCTTGCAGACTTATATTATAGTGGATTCTTGGCCAGGTACATATTGTAAAAGGGATGGAGAGGGGGGTAGAAAGTAAGACAAAGTATGAAAGAAAAGCAAGAAAGAAGTAATCTATCTGGATGCTGTGGGGCCAGCATGAGGAAAAACAGAGGAGGAGAGTGGGGGAGTGCAGGAGAGACTAGGGTTAATGGGGACACATGGAGTGTTGATTATGACTAGACATTTGAGGTGTATATAGTCAGTAAAGTGGCAATAATGAATGTGTTTCTACTAAAGCAGTCTGTGGATGAACGTGAATGACCACATTTGTTTGATCATATGTAACGGTTATTTGCCTGCTGTAATACAGCCCCATTCCACTATATTTGGCTCCACCTATTCAGTCACTTCCTGCAGCCCCTCCTTGCTTTGAAGTCACCAGTTTCCACTGCTCTATTCAGTGTCATACAGTTCCCTGAGGAGTGATCTTTGCTTAATCTTAAATGCAATGAATGGCCCAGCACTCTTTAAAATCCTTCACCTGCCATTAACAATTATGATGATCCTTCGGTACAAATGTAGTCTGTACAAGCAAATGTAAGCCACTGTGTCATGTTCGTTATTATCCTTTGCTGTCAAGTGGAAAATAAATATTAGTGCTACCTGGGGTGCAATCACTGCTATAATAATATTGACACCACATTTTCTGAGTACAGTACAGCCTTCAACTGCTCTTATTAGGTTGATGTTAAAAATGTGCAAAGCTAATACTTTCTACTTCAAAGATTTTGACCACTGTCCTTTCTGTAATGCTCTTGCAACATAGGAAGTTGAGACTTTACATGAAATACCAGCTTTACAATATGTTGGCTTCACACCTATATGTAGATATTAAGGGTGATATCTGCTCTAGTCATAAAAAATGTGATCACTTGTAGGACATGGGAAACAGAGTTGTCACATATTGACCACATGTACCACAAGCAGCCTTTATACGTGGCTAATATAGGTGAATGCAGAAAGTAGGAAGTAGGTCTATCTTTGCAATGTTTCAGCATGTACATGCAGTTTCAGAAACTCATTAAAGAATATGCAGTGACTATTCTGTTGCATTACATTTCTTAATCACTTGAAAAACATTATTCTTGCTTCTTTTATGTTGCTGTCATAGTATGAAAGACATTTAGAGCTATTGAGTGTGCATGTTTTTTCAGCATCCATATAAGAAAGTGTTCAGAAGTGGTGTGTGTGTGTGTGTGTGTGTGTGTGTGTGTGTGTGTGTGTGTGTGTGTGTGTGTGTGTGTGTGTGTTAATTGACTGCGGTCTGGTATGTGTGTCAGCAGAAAAAAAATCCTAAGAGCTTGGCCTGGTAAAACCATCCATCTTGTTGAATCAAAAAAATCCTTTCTGAAAATTCAGGCTTTCATCCATAGTACAGAGGTTACCACGGTGGTGGTGCTGCGGTAGCATTGTTGCCTCACAGTAAGACGCTGTCCAGTTCAATTCTCAGCTAGAGCATCTTCTGAATGGAGACATGCATGATTGGGTGTACCTTTGTTGAAGGTTGTGCTTCAGGGCTGGTAACTCGGCA